>NC_090238.1:8082500-8250000 GCF_024489055.1 Chanodichthys erythropterus | reverse complement strand
GATGCCTTTCCGTTTCCGGACTGTGTTTATGACAGGAAATGTGACTTATGCCTTTCCGTTTCCGGACTGTGTTTATGACAGGAAATGTGACTTATGCCCTTCCGTTTCCGGACTGTTTTTATGACAGGAAGTGTGACCATCTGTTTCTGGATTGTGTTTATGAGCGTCATATGTTTTTATGTTCAGGAAGTGGAATGGTGTTGGGGGTGTTTATACAGGTGTGGTGGGCAATCTGTCGATTGTATTGGATGTAAAATGGTGTGGGAATGTTTATAACAGGCGGTGGGAAAGTTCATACGTATATATACGTATGAACTTTGACACAATGATATCCGCATTCCGGCACGTGTCTGTAAATGAAACAATACAAACAAGATTAATAAATTAGAAGCGCTGTTGTTTCTATGAAAAAGTATTAAAGAAAGTATATGAAATAGTGTTTATAGGAAATAAGATGACATAAACTGAAATTATTATTATTAAACCTTTATTTAACCAAGAAATAAAACTCTTGAGATTTAAAATATCTTTGACAAAGAGGGCCAAGACAGACAGCACATTTAATTGCACATATAGCAAAATACAATAATTCACAGAAATACACAAAATCACTCAAAAACAGATGAAACAGAAGCTAGATCCTTTAAAATAACCTTAAAATCATTGTGATACAAACTCTTTTAAACGTGAAAGAAATAGAAATTATATGAAAAAAGTATTTTGAAAGCTTTGAGAAGTTTGTTTTCCAGCTTAATAAAGTACTGATGTTAAATAATGCAGTTGAAATATCTATTTTATGAATTAAGATAAAATAATATTTTTGATGCTTTAAGAGATTTTTAACTTTAAGAAAAGTATGATGATAAATGAAACCTATGAAAGGGTTTATATGACACTGTATTAAATAGTACTGATGTTAAGTAACTCAGTTGAAATAATAATTTTATGTAATAAGCTGAAATAGTATTTTTAAGGCAATTTACTAGTTGAGTTGAGATGCATGCAGTCCATTTTCTAAACTGAAAATGAGTTTGTTTCCGTATTGCTGTGGGCTGGTCCAACTCTGTCTGCGGATGTGATTGGTTTGCAATGTGTCAAACTATTAAAAGTGAGTTAGGGTGGATATAGCACCTCCTATGGTTTATTATCGAGGGATGAAAGCTAAATCTTTCTTCCTTCCTTCCTTCCTTCCTTCCTGGCTCCCCTGACACTGACAATGACACCTAATTTCTGACGCCTACTGAAGATATTCCATCTGTTTTATTATGTTTTTATTAAGACTTTTACTCTCTTTTTCTATTGCATTACATATTTGTAGTTTACACGACAGAAATCATACCAAACATTTTAATCTTACAGTTTTTAAATTGTTTACACACTAAAAGTGTTACTCTAGGCCTGCTCAATGAATCTTGTCAATACCTTCTCTCTATGTTGCAAGTAACAAAAGTAAGATTCTAATGAAGAAACAGTCATATCAAACCATAAGAGATATTGTGGTCATGTCCAGACATGTAGGGATTTCCATGTTTCCACATTTGCAGTAATACATAGTTCAAATAAATAAAATAAATAAATATATTTTATAAGCTTTTAAGTTTTATAAGTTTTGCTCATGGGACAAATTCCGCTCAGTTAGCACAAACACACACAATTGGTTCTATATAAAAGAATTCACGCCGGCTATTTGTACCTTCTTTGATACAGAAAACCCAGATAGTTCTTTAAATGGCGCAGAGGAAGTTTTAGGTTGTAAATGTTTAGGGACTGGTGCGGGGGCGGTTTTTAGGGCGAAAATTCCGTCGTCATCATTAAGAGGGTACCAACTTCTAGGATATTCAATTTCAACGAGCGCAACCTCCCATCTACCTTTCAAGTTGATAGGACCCGCTAACCTTGTTCTGTAACTAAAGATACGATTTTCTGGATAAACCGACAAAGAAGCGTTGCACGGCAGCGTACCGTAGAATCCGTGGTCGCCCATGGTACCCCCGTTTACTCAAATGATCAATTCCTGTATGCGTTCAAGTGTTTTAAGGTGATTGCAAGTCCACCAGAGTTTTTTTGTCTACATAACTATTAAATTTTGATGGCCATCCTAACCATTTCACTAAGACAAGTGTAGATCTCCCCTGTTTTTTCTCCCCTAAAATCTTTTCTATCTTAAATGCTTTGTTTTTGCTCACGATTATTTTTTGTAACTCTTTTTCATAAAAAACACCGTCGATGATCTCACTGTCATAATCAGACAGTCTGTAAACAAGAGGATGTCGTGGAATTCATGAGGATATTGTGAAAAATTCCTCTGTGTAGTTCTGTTCGTATCCTTTGGTGAATGGTCCTCTCACTTTAGAAATTCGAACAACGTCTCCGACTTTATATTTAAATACTGCTTTTTCATTCTTCTTTATATCTCCGTACAGATTTTGAAACACCAGTCCCTCATTTTCTTTGTTGACGTCCACCGGTCTCATCCTAATACTACGATGATAACTGGTGTTGTAACCCTGCAAAATATCTTGTAAAACGTCTATGTAACGCCGGGAATTTGTAGCTGTTAAATATCGCCACATTCGACTTTTTAGCGTTCTATTAAATCGTTCAACGACGCTGGCTTTCAAATCAGTAGCCGTAGCAAAATGATTAATGTTATGCTTTTTCATTAAATCATGAAAACGTTTGTTAAAAAACTCGGTCCCCTGGTCCGCCTGCATTTTTCTGAGGTATGCGACCATCTTGGAGTATAGACTCGAACGCTTTAGTCACCTCGGGGCCGCTCTTATTCTTTAACACACGAGCCCATGCATACTTGCTAAATACATAGATGCATGTTAACAGATATTTATTATTATCATTGTCTTTGGAATAGGCTGACATGTCAACGAGATCCGCTTGGAATTGGGTATCCACTCCGTACACAATGACTCTATTGCGTTTGTATTTTATAGGAGCACCTCTGTGTAATGTGTAAGCATCCTCCCCGGCCAACCAATCCGAAACCTCTTTATCAGTTAGACGTACTCCACTATCCTTTAAGACAGACTCTTTTAATCGCTTTTTACCACCTAAAGAGCCGGGGTTGGACGGTGTGTAATAAGCTTTCTTCATGAGCTCCGACATGTTGCCGTTTCAACCCTCATGCAAAAATTAGACATGAAAAAGGGGAGAATCAATCTTTTATTAAAAATGAAAAATATTAAAAACAGTTTACATAATGACAACATGCCATAGGTAATAAAATGAAATAGGATTACATGATGATAACATACCATAGGATTACATAATGTCAACATACCATAGGTAATAAAAGAATAAATTGAAAATAGGATTACATAATGCATCGAAATACTCTACACAGTAAGTAAACCGCTATAATGATATAATGACAGCATACTCTAAGTAAGTAAGTAAAAAAGATTAGTGACCGTCTAGCCAGAAAAGAAATTCACTACATGACTTCCAATCGTGGTCTACGACATAGTTTGTCGTTGTTTCAATAATATCATTGATAATATCACATTCAACATTATGGATTGTAAGGAGATCCCCACAAACATCTGTTACATACGTGTAGATACAGAGGATGTCACTGATGCGAAAGCATTCGGTACTTTGAGTCATCACTTCCAGAACATTTCGTATCGTATCGCAATATGGTACACCCCCTTTAACACATATGTTTTTCAAATCCCCCCATGAAAGAGATAACCCCCTTATTTGTTCACAGTATTTCCTGAATTTTGCTTCGCGGGAGGAATCATCCTTATCATCTTCATAAGTAGGGTCATCATACGTATCGAGGGCTTCATCGATCAAATTTTCCAATAACGCAATAATTTGTCTTCTGTAATGTCTTTTAAACATATTATCTATGATGTTCCTTTGGCTACATACAGCCCCCATGGCGGCGGTGGGGTCTTGCTCACTCTCCTTGCCAGAGATCGACGGTGTCGTGCACAACTTTCTCACAGGATTTGTCCAGAAGCTTGTCTCTGATTTCTTGTAGATTTGCAGTGATGAATGGTTCGTCTTTTAATTCATGCAGAATAGCTCCGGCTGTTCCTTGAATTCGTTGAGGATGTGATTTTAAGCCAGGCCGTTGTAGGGCGTAGGCTATAATGGACCGAAGATCAGGTTTGAACAGTTTTTGGGTCAGTTCATCAAAGTGGGTGTCGAAGAAGAATGCGGGGGGCTCAAACAGGCAGGAATGTTGAAGCTGGCTTGGATGATTTATCGCGCAACCTTCGCACTCATCCTTTGCTTATCGCTGATGAGTTGTTGCAGTAGTACTGCGATCGTGACTTTAATGATTCTGAATCCAATGGCAGGGAAGCATCCGTCTGTGGTGTCGAAATTCTTATTGGCAGATGTAGGGCTACTATCGCAGAGGCCAGTTAGGAAAGTCAGATTGCGATATCCAAGCTCAGTGCAGAATTTATCCAGCCATCCTTTATTGTCATCAGATGGCGTAGGTTCATCTGTCAGCATATGATCAGTAGCATTATCATCAGTTGGGTCAAGAGTTCGGTTGAAAGAGACTCTACAACTACTGTTGCGACCACGCTCTGAAGCGACGTCTTGAGACATGGCTTATAAAGATGTTCTGAGGGGAGGTCCTGCCTTGCCGCTCTCTTTATGGGCGTAGTGAATGGGAGGGGATGGCAGAGCATATGTACTACTGCGTGTGCATCTCTCGGGGTGGAACAGCTGCACTTTAATTCTGTTGTACCCATCATGCAGGTAACACCATTTGAACATTTTGTTTATGATTGAGAAAAGGGAACTCAGCTGAGCCAGATCACACCATTTGAACAAAAATTGCATCTCATACATATCATTATGTTCAATATGCGAGACAGCTCCTGAGCGGTCGCCGAGTTTTGTCTTGTCTTTGCAACAGAATATGTAGACGCACTCGTCCTGTTTCTTATTAGAATGATCACCGACCACTCGGAAGCGGACATTCGGGGTTATCCCATCCCACTCCGCGATGTACAAAGGTTCTTCTATACAGTCATTCAGATCTTTCCAGACTCGTGTATAAAATAAAATCCAGTCTTTATCCGGTAATACAAGGCATGGGTCTTCCCAAGGTATAAATTCATCTCTGTTTTCAGATGTGTAGAGCGTAACGATCCGACCCGCTTTATGCAACATGTAACCGAATACACGGTTACTATTCAGCATAAATTCACCTTTCACATACTCCTTATTGTCATGGAGAAATCTTGTCAATTGGACATGTCCGTACGCCTTTCTTGGTGCCAAAGTCAGACTTTCCATCATCTCTTTGCACCATTCTGGCTCAGGGTTTTTAGGTGAGTACAAACCTGTCATGTTTCGCCGCATTTTTTCTGTTTCAGCAGAATCCCGAGCATTATTTATATAGCCATGTACCGGAATGCGGATATCATCGTGTCAAAGTTCAAACGTTCAACCCTCAAATTAACCACCACAACTGTATAAACACAGTCCAGAAACAGATGGTCACACTTCCTGTCATAAAAACAGTCCAGAAACGGAAGGGCATAAGGTCACACTTCCTGTCATAAAAACAGTCCGGAAACGGACGGTCAATAGGTCACACTTCCTGTCATAAAAACAGTCCGGAAACGGACGGTCAATAGGTCACACTTCCTGTCATAAAAACAGTCCGGAAACGGATGGTCAATAGGTCACATTTCCTGTCATAAACACAGTCCGGAAACGGAAGGGCATAAGTCACATTTCCTGTCATAAACACAGTCCGGAAACGGAAGGGCAAAAGGTCACACCTGTCAAGTCATCAATCAATAAAGCCATAAATCATTTTTGACAGAAGCACCAGGGTAATACTACTGAGAGATCACGCATCATGTTTGTTTTCTTTATTTTACAAAAAGCACAACATTTTGTTGTTACTCTGAGTGTACACAAATAAAATAAGATATTCCACAGATTAAAATGGTGTATAACTCTTAATTGTATGTGCAACATTGACAGAGTATTTTGAGTCTCTTTCACACTGGTTAGAAAAAAAAAATGCGGTGATCACGCCGGCGTGACTGCCGACCCGAGGGAGTTAAGGCCCCATTTACACTAGTGTGTTTTTGTTTTAAAATGGCATTTTAAAATGAAAACTATCCTCGTTTACACTGCCGTTTCCATAGCATTTCAGAAACAATCTCCGTCTATGGGGTTACGTTTCTGCCACAATTCTGCGCATGCAAGATCATGTTTTGAGCGTGCAAAAGGGCATTTCGTATGCCCGTGAACTGAGTTTTGCAGAAGAACGTTCGTCTCGCAAATAAAAAAGTATTTCTAGCGAACCAAAATCAATTTTGCATTTAAAAGAAATGTATTTGGATGTGTGCGGACAAACGTCTCTTCCACCATGTATTTTACCTCTTCCTCTGTCGGCCAAAAACACGTCACATGACTGTTCATGCAGACTGGGCATGCGCGTTCAATTGTAAACAGTTGCCTCTTGCCCATGTAGGCAGCTACAGTATTAAAAAATGCTGAGTTTAACTGCACAATGGCTGCTAAAAATTACAACAAATCCAGCAAAGATTGCGGTTCAGTCTCCATGTTATTGTTTACACGGTTGTCAAGGATACGCAGAGGATACGCAGAGCCACGTCATCGGTTTCAAATGTCTCCGTTTTGGTACGTTTATACTGCAATGCAACCCCTGTGTTTTCAAACTAAAATGGGTTCTGCAGCATTTTCAAAAGTCTCCATTTTCGAGGTTTGAAAATGCTGGCGTAGTGTAAATGACATGCATAAATGCACTGGTGCAAACGGGGCCTTAATGTGGATTCAAGTCCTGGAATTTGAGGGTATTGGGCCTAGAAAGTCCTTGAAAGGTCCTTGAATTTTAAGTTAACCAAGGTGTGGGAAACCCTGATTTATTTAAACGCATAACATTTCATTTCAACTTTCTTCTTTATTACATTTTCATTCATTTTCAATTAACTATGGACAAACCCAGTTGTTAGGTTTAAAAAAATATATAATTTAAAATGGATGGGTTGGTACATTTTTAGAGTGTATGAAACATGCTATATAAATCAACTTGCCTTCTTTTGCTTTAAATCATTTGCGTGATTTCTGACAGTGTTTGTGTTGAAGATAAATCATCTGAAAATTAAAAAAGAACATTTAACTTCCTGATATGTTCTGATGTTTGAACTTGTTTTGATGTTTATGCTGTTTATGCTGTTAGCAGAGGTTGTTTGCCACAAATTAATGTGTCAATATCTATTTTTTACCTCTTTAGTTATAATGGGCATCCTCACACAGCATCTATTGGAAGACTTTGTTTATTTTTCTAGCAAGTTACTTAGATGTATCATTGCAAATTCTTAATTATCCAGAGAGATATTTTTTTCACCCATGGAAATTAATAAAGTAATAAGGCATGAGGCCATCCGTAACCGCGATTTGACCACAATTAAGGGTGTGTAAATCACAATGCTAACTCTGATTATCTCTCTCACTTCTCATTCATTTCTTTCTTTCTGTCTTGTGTTTCTCTCTGTGGTGTATCTAGCATGTGTCTGAGCTGTTGGCGGTGGTGCGGCTTCCGTTCATTCATCCCAGCTACCTGCTGAACGTGGTGGACAACGAGGAACTAATCAAATCTTCAGAGGCCTGCAGGGACCTGGTGAATGAAGCCAAGCGCTACCACATGCTGCCACACGCCCGCCAAGAGATGCAGACACCCAGAACCCGCCCGCGACTGTCTGCCGGTACATTGTTCAGCATGGCTTATAGTTTCTTTAAGATTAGCGTGAAAAAAAAAAAGCTCAGAAAATGGCAATAAAAACAAACTGGTGCAGCCTGGACCACAAATCATAATAAACATGCTCCAGCCAATAACCGACAAGAATGATTTTAAATGCGCGTTCATGACTATTTCAGGAAGCACGGAGGGGAGGGGGAGGGAGGGTCTAGCTAGCCTCTGTTTTGTTTGACAACACTCGAACGTCAACAGGAAGTTACTCCACCAAGGATCGCTTAAGCCGAGTTCAGACTGCACGATTTTCAAAACAGTCGGGTCACTGTTCTTTTCACACTGCATGACTATCTTGGCCAGCATTCAGTCGCTGCTGCGTTCATACTGCACGATGGATCGGCGACAGAAGGTTTCACATTGCATGACTTTACAATAGGAAGAATCGCCGACAACTCTGTCTGGCACGCAAACTACGTTTCACAACCAAACACACGCGAGACCTGATAAGGAAACAACGCGCGCAAGACCAGAGTTCTCACGTGAGACTGGCCCTGCGTCTCAATCAGCTCCCTAGCTCCCTAGGTAGTGAATCAGTACATAATGAAAGTGAATGTGGCTGATACCCTGATCAGTGCCCTGACTACTGAACTAGGGAGCTGATTGAGACACACGGTGGGATTATTATTAAAAATAGTAGCCCGCATGAAGCTTGAAATACGAATTGCCTGTGCGCTGATTTGCAGTGAAAACAATACAAAGAAAAGAAGAATATGGAGGAAATGTTTGGGGAGACGCAAAGTACAAGGATTGTGTGTTCTGCAATGACAGTTGGAGGTAAATAAATAACTTTTCAATGTGCTGCTGTTGCGGATGGTCAAGCAAATGTTTGTGCTTTGTTTCTGTTTGATAGAATTGTAATGTTTATGTGAATGAAGCCATGCTTGCTGATGTTGTGGTCTATAACTCCTCCCCGAACTCCCCGCTGCTCTGGATCTTGCTCTCTCATTGGCTGTCAGTCATCGCCGATGTAGTTTTCAGTCAGAACACTTTTCACACAGCAGGATTTTGAATCGCCGACAGGTCCAGATATTTAGCATGCCAAATATCTCACGGGTGTCGGCGACTCGTCGGCGATTCTCTCAGATCGCGTCTTTGCTCATTCACACTGCGTGATTGTCACTCGCGTGAACGAGCACCGATTTGCCTGTGATTTCGGGCATTTGTCTGCGATTTCTCAAAACCTGTCGGCGAGCCAAAATCGGGCCTAAAATCGTGCAGTCTGAACTCGGCTTTAGAGAACCTTTAAATATGCACTAATTTGCATACATTTCAGAACAGAAATCTGAACACTGCCGGTCTTTATTTTATTGACATATCATAGTTAAAGGGTTTTACAGAGGGGATTTTGGATATCTCTTTTTATCACTACATAAATCAGAAAAATACTGCCAACAGACAGGAAAAAATGCCACGTTTTAGGAGTACAATATTATATTAGGTGAATGGTATGTGAACAAACCACTCTGGTTTATTGTATGTAAGTAATGAAGTTTAGATTTATTTCCTTATTTACGCACTAGTGGTTAAACGGATAGTTGTTGATCCGTGATCCATACAGACCAAGCCCCACGGTTTGGCACACATGTGATTTGCGGATCAAGTTTAACCGCAATAGAGTGAAAGATTATCATTTGCATGTGTTTTGTCTTGCTAGTTTACACATTAAATAGATATAAAACCATTCCAGCGCTAGAAAAGGCAAAAGAGGTCTTAATTCGGTATCGCACGCCACGCTGTTATCCGTGTGCACAGACGCACATACAATGCTTAGATGGATGCATACACGCATTATGTCAAAATACCCCTCTCGGTAAGTATTCTCATAAACACATTCGGTTATGTCAACCTATAAATACCTGCTGTTGTCTGTCATGTAAATCAAACAACAAAACACAGCTTTAACAAAGATTAATCTGTATTAAATTTATACAGTGAACAGTGTCATTTTACATTTAATTATTACATTTCTGTACACGAAAATCAATACTACAGTTAGACTTTATACTTTATTTGTAACTTTTATGTTGTATTTATCTATGCTTGTAATTGGTGTACAGTATTTGTTCTCTTTACAGTCTGTTCACTTGCCTTTAAAAATGTATTAGTTAGGGAAGTAGTTTCTGCTGTGGTATCAGAGTAGTTAAAGTGGGCTAAGCAATAAATGCAAAGTTACTGCCCACCCCCCAATTATTATTATTTGTTTTGTGCTGATCTAAAAAATGATCCAATCCGTGACTTAAGAACTGTGATATGATCCGAACCGTGAGTTTTGTGATCCGTTGAACCACTATTATGCACATTTGTAAAGCACATCTCGCTTGTCATATTGCATTCTGTATAAGAGAAGATAAGAGAAAATCTTTAGATAAGAGAAAATGTTGTCTAGTTAGTCAGCTCACTAAGCTAGGAACCTGTTGAGCTTTATTAAATAAAAGCGACAAGATACTCACAGCCATGCATTACTTATTTTGACACAGTTAAAGTGTGTTGCCAATAAAGTAGAGAACCCATTTTAAAACCCATTTTAATCATAGTAAGAAAAAAAAAAAGTACACATAGTACACATCCTGGAATGACTTTTTAATAACAGCTATATAATAACAATTATTAATTAATAATAATTGCAATAATTATTATTATTTTTTTTTTTCTGCCAGATAAATATTTAATATGCTTATCCTGTAGGATGCATGGCCAAGTATATTGGCAAAATAAAATATAGAATCTAATTTATTTTAATTATTAATTTGAGCCTGGTTCATCCACCCATATTTAAGAGCTAAACCTTTCAGCTTTATTTTTAAGCATTAAAGTACAAAAGATCATGCTACATTGTGAAAGGAGTCCTGCATGAATGGGCAGATGTGGTAAAACGGTTACCATATAATAAAAGTTTAAAATTTCAACATGTTATTAATTTAAAGAGGACCTATTAAACCTTTTTACAATGTCTTGATTTTGGGGTTTACTATAATAAGTTCCCTTTCAGTCGGTCACGTTCGACGTACGTCAGTAGTGACCGACGAATTGGGATATCGCTAGAGAGCCCCTATCAGCTTCGAGAGAACTAAAACAAGCCAATGGAATTGGCGTGCGATATTTGCATAATGCGCACCTCCCCTAACAGGTGGATATAAAAAGGGGGGCAGATGCAATCGCACTCTGTCTTTCGCTTCGGAGCCTACCTGGTGTCCTGCGGCTGTTTGAACTTCAAGCCTCTGAAGAAGTTTCGGCGCTTGTGTTGGTGTGACGACGCCTGCAGCGAGGTCGCGAGTTGGAGTGAGCCGGGTGGAAACATCCAATGTTTTCCCAGCGTTCCGCTGTAATTCCACTGGTTGGTCTGCGATTTGGTCTGGTTCCTCCTGTGTTTTTCTAAACACGTCGTGACGCTCCCTGTGTGTCTCGACACAAAAGAGCTGAAGTTTCCCCTTCTAAAAGAGCTTCACAGACAGACACTGCGTCTTTTTCAAGATGTCATTCTGTCTGTGCGTTTCTGGAGGCGGTCGTTTCCTATCCTCTCTGACGGCCACGATCACTTTCTCTCATGTCTGCTTAGCGTGCTGAGACTGTGTTTGTGGGTGGTCATATTTTCTTATGGAAATATGTCCACGTCGGCGCGTTGTTTGCTCGCCTTTCTCGTAAGGGCTTGAGCGCTCAGCGCGCCGTGTGCCGTCGAATTGCCGGCTGACAGCGCGCGTTGCCACGGCAACCCTGCGCGCTGTCTGGCGCTCTAGATGCACGGTCGAGACTCGGCTGCCTTTTAATGAGGTGGAGTCCCCTCACTTATTCCCCGATCTAGTTATTTTTCTGAATCAGAAAAGTGCTACTTTGGTTAATAAGCCTGGGTGACCAGAGGATCACAGTGGGGCAATACCCGCCGACTCATTCTCCGTGGGCCCCCCACTCCTCTAGTGCATCGCAAACATGTTGTGACTATGTTCGTGGGTGGATCATGTTTAGATACATGGCCACGTCGGTGCCCAGGGTGCCGTGTGTCGTCCAGTTGGGCGGCCACGTTCACTGTCCAACATGGCTGGTAGCTTCTGCATGTGTTGCTGGTCCTCCTTAAAATAAATATGGAGGACCTAACATCTTAGTCAGGGCTCCAGCAGAGGATCAGATGTCGACTGCTACATTGGAGAGAGTATTGTTGGGCTCTGAACATGAAGATGAGGCTGAGCGTCCCACGGTTGTGGCGTGCTCATGCTGAATCGGATTCAGACTTGGCAACCATGCTTTCCCGGGCCCCCGGGGGTGTTGTGCGACGCGTACTCGCCTTGCCGCGCCCCCTGGCTTAGCCCGGATGTGCATGAAAAAACTTGGCAGTTTGTGGCCTTTTTTGGCGTTAATAAAGAAAATGGAACGCCAAGAGGGTCATAATCTGCACTACAAGTTTTTTCTCTCACTACCCCCTAGGGTGGGGTGGCAGTGCTACGGGCACACCACCTCTGCCCTGCATGAGTCTTGGCCCCTGGCAAGTCTGCAGTAGGTCAAAGCACTCATTGCATGTGGGTAGTTCTGAGTCGGGGTTGAGCTACGCAGGATGCAAATCAAAGCGCAGGCCCCTGGCCAGACAATGTCCACCATGGTGGTCCAGAAACACCCCTGGCGAGTCTTGCTGGGATGTGCCGTCGTCAAAGTGTGCTTTCTCGATGCGCTCATCTCACAAACTGGCCTTGAACCCAGCCCGCTCAACCCGCAGTCACCTGACTAGCGGGAGACGGTCCTGGAGATATGGCGACCTGGAGCTGACGTAAACGGTTCTTTCTCCCCGGAGGAGGGCCGGGTGGAGAATTGGTCTGTTCCGCCGCTGGCTCTCCGGAGTCCAGTGGTACCCACTAGAACTGTTTTCCGATCCTCTACGTCCCAAGAGTGTGGCTGGCGATGTGCAGCGCCCCGCGTTGCTACTCCCAGCCCCCTCTCACCTCGCCAGCAGGTGTCAGTGTGTTGGTGCAGGCCGCGCCCCGTGTGCCGTCTCCCATACGCACTGCTACCTCGCAGAGTCTGATCACACTCTGGGCCGCTACCACGCCGCCCGAGTCGGGTCCCCGTACTCTGGTTCGCTGCCCCACCCCCGGTACGTCTGTGGTGCGTTTGGTTCTGCTGGCTCGGTGTCTGGAGGCCTGGTTAGTGCCCCCAGCCCGTTCCGCTGGCTCATGCGTACTATCAGACTCGGCTATGCGATTCATTTCGCCCGGTGTCCTCCGGCGTCCAGGGGTTTCCACTTCACTTAGGTGTCGTTGGACATTGCACCTGTTCTCCGAGTGGAGATTGCTGTCCTCCTGGCGAGGGATACAATCGAGCCGGTCCCTCCAGCCGATTTGAAGTCAGGTTCAGCCCTACTTCATTGTACCCTAAAGGGCGGTGGGCTATGGCCAATCCTGGATCTGCGCGTCTTGAACCGGTACCTTCAGGCTGCCGTTTAAGGTGCTCATGCAGAAGCGCATTTTCGAGTGCGTCCGTCCCCGGGGTTTGGTTTGCAGCATTCGACCTGAAGGATGCATACTTTCATGTCTCGATTCTGCGCTCGGGTCGAGCATGTCAGTACAAACTCCTACCCTTCGGGCTGGCCCTGTCGCTCCACGCCTTACACGGTTGCGGAGGTGGCCATTGTTCCCCTCAAGGAACAGGGCGTTCGCATTCTCGACTGCCTCGACGACTGGTTGTTCCTGGCCAGCTCGCGAAGCAGTTGTGCGTACACAGGGAGATGGTTTAGCTCACCTCAGCCTGTTGGGTCTTTGGGTCAGCTGGGACAAGAGCAAACTCGCCCCCGGGCAGAGGATCTCTTTTCTCAGTCTCGAGCTAGACTCGGTCGCCTGGATTGTGCGCCTCTCTGAGGAGCGCGTCCAGTCGGTGTTGAACTGCCTGAGTTCGCTCAAGCGCAGGAGGGCGGCCCCAATGAAAGACTTCAGAGGCTCCTGGGGCATGTGGCGTCTGCAGCCGCGTTTCGCCGCTCAGGTTGCTCCATATGAGGCCGCTTCAACACCGGCTCCGCGACTGGGTCCCGAGATGGCCATGGCAGCGCAGCACGCTCAGTGTCCTCGTGACACGGAGCTGCCGCCCTACCCTCATCCGGTGCTCGGACCCTTTGTTCCTGCGGGCGGGAGTACCCCTTGGACGCTGTGGTCCACACAGATGCCTCTACCACCGGATGGGGGCCATGTACAACGGGCATGCGGTTCGGGTCTTGGACGGGGCCTCGACTGCATTGGCATATCAATTGCCTCGAGTTGCTAGCAGTATGTCTTGCACTGGGCCGCTTCAAGGAGCTGCTGTCAGACAAGCATGTACTGGTCCGCTCGGACAAGCACGGCGGCCGTTGCGTACATCAACCATCAGGCTGGTCTACGCTCCCGTCGCATATCGCAACTCGCCTGCCATCTCTTGCTATGGAGTCAGAAGCATCTGAGGTCGCTTCAGGCCACTCATGTCCCAGGTGTGCTTAACCGTGCAGCCTACGAGCTCTTACGGCAGCCTCCACTTGCGGGCAAGTGGCGGCTCCATCCCCAGGCGGTCCAGCTGATCTGGCACTACTTCGGCGAGGCCCAGGTAGTCCTGTTGCCTCCCCAGGAACTGCCCTCGGCCAGTGGTTTTCCCTGACCGGCGAGTCGCTCGGCACGGATACCCTGGCACTCAGCTGGCCCCGGGGCCTACGCAATATGCGTTTTTCCCCCAGTGAGCCTTCTCGCACAGCTCCTGTGCTAGGTCAGGGAGGATGAGGAGCAGGTCTTGTTAGTGACTCCATATTGGTCACTCGGACCCGGGTTTCGGACCTAATGCTCCTCACGACAGCCCCTCCTTGGCCGATTCCTCTGAGGAAGGACCTCCTGACTCAGAGATGGGGCTTCCTATGGCACCCGCGTCCTGACCTGTGGAACCTCCACGTGTGGTCCCTGGACGGGATGCGGAGGTTCTGGGTGATCTCCCGCAGGCGGTCGTAGACACCATCACTTCCGCTAGAGCTCCTTCACGAGGAGCCTCTATGCGTTGAAGTCGAACCTATTCGTTGAATGGTGCTCCTCTCGCAAGACGAGAGGACCCCCGATCATGCTCGGTCAGATCTGTGCTTTCCTTCCTGCAAGAGGGCTTGGAGCGAAGGCTGTCTCCCTCCACCCTCAAGGTGTATGTTGCCGCTTCGCTGCACATCTCCATGCAGTTGATGGCAAGCCCTGGGGAAACACGGTCTGACCATCAGGTTCCTGAGGGGGGCGAGGGGACTGATTCCTCCTTGCCCACCCTCCTTACCCTCTAGGGATCTCACCTTAGTTCTTAGCTAACTTCGGCGTCTTCCCTTGAGCCTTTGCAATTAATCGAGTTAAAAGTACTGTCTCTTAGACCGTCCTCCTGGTTGTATTGGCCTCATGTTAGAGGGTAGGGGACCTGCACGCATTTTCGGTCGACGAATCGTGCCTGGAATTTGGGCCTGGGGATTCTCACGTCTTCCTGAGACCCCGGCCTGGATATGTGCCCAAGGTTCCTACCACTCCCTTCAGAGATCAGGTAGTGAACCTGCAAGCGCTGCCTTCGGAGGAGGCAGACCCAGCCCTAGCTTCGCTCTTTCCAGTTCACGCCCTGCGTGTTTACGTGGATAGAACTTGAAGCTTAGGACCTCAGATCAGCTCTTTGTCTGTTACGGAGACCAGCAGAAGGGAAAGGCTGTCTCCAAGCAGAGGATGGCCCACTGGTTAGTGGATGCCATCGCCCTGGCTTATGTTCCCAGGGCATGCCTTGCCCGTTCGGGTTGAGAGCCCACTCCACCTGAGTGGCCTCTTCCTGGGCGCTGGCTCATGGCGCCTCGCTGACAGATTGTAGAGCTGTGGGCTGGGCGACACCCAACACGTTTGCTAGGGTTTTTAGCTTACGTGTAAGCTGGTTCTTCCCGTGTACTCGCTTCCACCAGCCGGTAGACGCGTTGAACCTGTGCTCGTGTCGGCTTGCAATGCCACTCCCGCCCCCTGGGCAGGATATGTGCATCTGTTGACTCCAGTCGTGTTCCCCGTTCGGTGAACCCTGTCGAGTTCCTCCACCTCCACCTTCGGCTCGGGCATTGCGGAGTGTCTGATGCCAGACCAACATCCATCTTCGATGTTGTCTGTTGGTTGGGTTCCATATGTTGCAATCCCTCTACGTGAGTGATTCCATATGTGTATTGTCCACGGTTACTCCCTACGGTGAGCCCGTGTCTTTCCCTTAGCAAAGCTTCTGCTTTCTCCTGTCAGATGAGTCTCCCCCTACTCAGGTGGAGCCATCCCAGGGACTCATATGCGTTCTGCCCTGCGGGCCAGTCCATATGTTTTCCATGTAAATTCCTTCCCCTCTGGGTAGGTAGTGGTTCCGCAGCGTTCCTTACGGGTTCGCTTCCCCAGTGTAGTCTAGTTTACTTAGTGGGTATATCGGAACAGCAGTAGACTTCCCGGCGTAAGCTCGCCCTTCTCCGTCCCCTTGGTGCGACGGGCGGCTAGAGCCTGCGCTGGGCACTGGAAGGGGTTTCGTAACTGTGGCGTTTTAGTTGGGATCCCAATTCGTCGGTCACTACTGACGTACGTCGAACGTGACCGACTGAAAGGGGAACGTCTCGTTAACGTATGTAACCCTCGTTCCCTGAAGGAGGGAACGGAGACGTACGTCCCGTCGCCACAGTTTCTGTACCCTCGCTGCAGTGCGGACACCGGTTGTCTCCTCAGCGAAAAACAGAGTGCGATTGCATCTGCCCCCCTTTTTATATCCACCTGTTAGGGGAGGTGCGCATTATGCAAATATCGCACGCCAATTCCATTGGCTTGTTTTAGTTCTCTCGAAGCTGATAGGGGCTCTCTAGCGATATCCCAATTCGTCGGTCACTACTGACGTACGTCTCCGTTCCCTCCTTCAGGGAACGAGGGTTACATACGTAACCGAGACGTTTTCATGCTTGAATGTTTTAAAAGAAATACTTTTTTCACATATCTGAAATTGTTGCAGTACCTCTCTTCCCAGTCTGTCAGTAATGTCAAAACCTGCAACCCTAGCCTGAAAATTCTTAACACCTGCTAGCGCTGTGGCCGTTTTTTTTTTTTTTTTTTTTTTTTTTTAATTAATGGATGTCAATGAAAGAGAGGCTTCACTACACTGAATAATCCGCTTTTGTGAGGAAATAGCTTATCATATAATAAATCATGTAATACATTTCAACATGTTTGCTCTTAAACATTCATTTTGGATTGATCTATTTTTAGAGTTTACACCAGGAAAAATGTTGTATTATAGAAGTTATGGACAATTGTATGACAGTTATCATTCAGTTTACGGCACATGCTATCTGCTAACAGTGATTAACTGTCGCACAACTCTGAACGAAATTCAATGACACCAAGGCTGTGATGTGATTGGTTATCGAGGCCCATGTGATTAAAGTTACCCATTACGCTTTTTCCAGTGGTAGAGCAGTCGTTGCATAAAGGTTAATGAGTCAGATTAGTAACCCGAAGGCTGCAGGTTCGAGTCTCAATACTGGCAGGAAATGACTGAGGTGCCCTTGAGCAAGGCACCTAACCCCCAATCGCTCCCCGGATGCCACAACAAAATTTCTGCCCACTGCTCCTGGTGTGTGTCTCCACGGTTTGCAGTGTGTGTGTTCACTACTCACTACTCCTAAGGTGTGGGCACTAACTTGCATGGGATGAATGTGGTGGACAGATTTCTTGTATGGGTTACCTTCACATGTCACTTTCCCTTTTTTTAGCCACGGACCCTTGTATTTCCCTATAATAAGTCAGTCTCTGGCAATGCTGTGTCTCTATGAAGCCCATCCTTCTGAAAAAGCACAATGTGCTCTGATTAGTCGGCCAGATCAGTGTGTTGTAACTGGTCAGTCGCTTTGAGCGTGTTTCGGCAATGTCACGCAAGGGGCGTGAACTGCGAAACCATGAACTGCGTTCAAACCATGGTTCAAACCATGAACTGCGAATTTCAACACACTACTAACACAACTTGAACCAGGCCTTGCCCTTTTATTTTCCAAATTCCTTTGGCGGGAATTATTTAAATTAGGAATATTGTGTAGTGATTTTTTACTCCACCGGTGACGTAGTGATTTTTGATCATGTGTCACTTAAGGTGTGGTTATAAGCGTATCAGATGACCCCTTCCTCCTTTTGTAATACGGGGCACCAGTTAAGAATACTATCTTAACAATTTATGAACGCTCCAAAAGAGCTGTTCAATAATTCAGAATTAATATAAAATGTTGATCAACTGATTTATCTGAAGGATTTGTGAGAGTTCGGTCAACTAGTAGAATCTTTGATCATCAACACAAGGAAGACACAGTTATAATAAAATCAATGAAATTTATTAACAATAAACATGCAAGAGTAAATACCACAATGATTAATAATGAAATAATGAATATGCACTTCTAAAAGATAGTAAAATAATAATCAAAGGAGAATACTGAATTAAAGCAAAGAAACACATAAATGAAGTGAACACAGAATGGATAAATGCAATGCTGTTGAACTGAATGTAGAATGGAAGAGAATTGTATGGGAATGCTTCTTATGGAAGCCACCTAATGGCTCTGGTAAAATGGTGATAAATAATTGCTTATTTATCATTCAACAAATAATATCCCTATTATTTGTAACAAGCTGACCTCAAGTAACTGTTATCTAAACAGGTTAGAATAACATATGCTGCGTGTATAAACTAATGCCAAGGTCTCTAGAAAAGAGGTTTGGTAAGTTTATATTTACGTTCCACACAGTCGGGTGATCAATCCGGTAGCAGAGACGTCTTTCACTGATGATGCAGGCTGCGTGCAGTGGGAGGGCGCGTAGTTGCGATCCAGTAGTCGTGCCACGCTGGGCTGGAGGATGCTGAACTTCGGTTGCGCCAAGAGGGTCCTTAGGATGGACTGGGCAGCTGGGTCAGATGAATCTTCACAGGTTCCTTTGCAGGCTGGCTGCATCGCTGAGGAGCCGTGTGGTACAAGTAATGTCTGCTGATGCAGAGGTCCTTTGCGGACTGTGCTGCGCTACTGTAGGAGCCGTAAGGGTCAGATGAGGTCCCTCAACGCTGGGGCCCTTTTGCAGCTAGAGTGCAGCTGGAAGCAATGAAAAAGGTTTTGCTCGCAAAAGCTTCACCTTAACCGTCTTGTAGTTTCTTTCCTCGTCAGGTCAGAAACTCAGGACGTGGAGTGTCTGTTAATGTCTCCTTCCCCGTTGAGTTGGAAACGCAGAACAAGGATGTGTCTACCCGGGGGACATATTTATCCCTTTCTGATGAGGAGGAGATTGAAATGTGGCGCCTTGCCGATTCTGAAGTGTGATTGGCTACTGTTATCTGAAGCAGCCCCGTTGTTGCCCACCCTAGTGTGGAACTCATTTGCATAGCATAAAGTACAGTGTTAAAATAGTGTCTTTAACCTTTTACCCATGCATTATTTCTTTACCAAACCTCTTTCAAATTATTAAAGGCATCGTAGGGAGCAGATAGACACCAAACATAATATGAAATGGTTAAATCATCGTCCATGCATTTGTTTATCTCTTAACAGGTCTGTCCCATGACCTGTTGGTTTAGCAGTCAGTAACCATTAACATAAAATGTGCTTTTGCATGAAGATAGAATGTATGTGATGCAGTTTAGATCAAATTAAGGCCTCCAAACATAGGTATGCATGGATTTAGATAGATCCCTGTGGCCTCTCTTTATTTCAGTCTCTGCTGCTCCATCCAGGAGGTCCTGAAAGAATTTTTATGGCAGTCCTCGCCTAAACCTTAGGAATGAGTTTAATGGCTAGAGTCAATGTGTCGTCCAATGAGAAGTCTTCTCCTTGGTTTTGGTGGGTGCAGAAGGTCCCCCTTCCTGTTCTGGAAGAGGTGTCTGGTAGTTGTCCCAACATCTTATCTGATGTTGCTGAACATTTATTAATGTTCATTCACCAAAGATCCAATCACGGTGTGGCACATCTTCCTACACACTGGCAGTTAGAGAGGGGCCCTGTCATAAACTGGTCCCTAGAAAGCCATCTTGACTGGTGTTCACAACAATTGTGATGTGTAACTTCCCGGAAAAAAAACTCAAGACTTCAATCAGGGAGTTAAGAAACAATGCGAGAAGAGAATAACTTCCTTTGGAGTGACTTAGTGCTTTGGTACTTTTTCATGCTCAAACAGCAATATTACATAATAAATTGAGTTGAAAATGTAAAAGAGCATAATTGGTCTTATTTAAGCTAATTTCAAAGATCAAGTCCTGACTTGTCAACTAATGTTAGCACCTTGTCTTTGTGTGCTGTGCAGTGATATATAGTACCTCCTGAGCTGTTTTGCATGTTATAATAGTAGATTTTTAGAATATCTGGTATGTTGTGTTGACCAATCAGCTTGGTTTTATAATAATGCAGTGCACAGATATAGAAGCAGCATGCTGGATAGAAATCTGTCCTGATGTTGTATGACAGAGCATCTACTCCAGCGCTGTTGAGCGGAGCGTCTGGAATAGAGCCACAGCGCTGTCACAGAGCTGCCAAAGCAAGCGTCAACAGCGGCCATCAGCGCACCTGCGCCTCTTATTACTGAGCTTTAGCCAGTGGGTAAATTTCTCCTGTGTGTACTTAAGACAAGCTGTGCTGAGATTATCATGCCGAACGGCCCAGTTCATCGTAGACTGCAGGGTTTTAACATTCTCTTCATTCATTATACTCGTTCAGTAATGGAAATCAGTTTTGATCCGCCTTTTGCTGTTGCATTTCAATTGGGCTGTTCTTTTTGAAAGTGCCACAGTGTTTACACCTTTCAATAGAGTCTTACTTACTTTTGTAAGAGTCTTAGTATCATTTTGGATTACTGTGGCCTATGCATCTAGCCTGTTTGGATTTTTTTTTAAGGTACAGCAATTTTTTTCATATTTTTCAGCATGGAAAAAATAAATTAATATTTAGAGAACTTCATTTTCTAGGTGGATGGAGTTTGTACATGCAGTCAGTATGGAGCCAGATCAGCCTCAAAAATAATGTATTTACAAAGCAAAATTCATAAATGCACAGCACAATTCACATTTATAAAATATTTTTGTTAGATTCGTGATTTCAAAACACAATTCATAAATACAGTAAAAGAATAAATATTTTTTTTAATTTGCTAAAATGCTCACACAAATGCATCTTACCTAAACTTAAAATGTTTACACAAATATGTATATATAAGTTCTTGAATTAATTTCCATTACACATTTATGAATGATGTTACATGTATTTATGGATCGTTGAATCCGCATTTGCAAATCGTCACATGAGCGTAGACTGCTTTGAATTTGTGTGCGGTATTTTTGAGACCTTCCTGACATGTTAAGATTCATAATTTTTTTTTTTTTTTTTTTGGAGGATGTTTTGTTTAGCCAATCACGGTTAGCATTTAATCCACCAATCTAAATGCTCCTTACTGAATAGACTCAAGAAGCTCAACGCTGCGCTTGCACTGTGCATTGTTGCACGATATAAATCATAATGTGATTTTGTAGAAATTGTAATCAGGTGCCAAAAAAAAAAAAGAGTACCCATTAAAATGTCTTTACCTAATGGACCCAATCATGGAACAGTGCACATTAAAAGCATAGCATTGAGCTTCTTGAAATTTATTTAGGTAAGATACATTTGTGTGAGCATTTGGGGAAATATTTATGCTTTTACTTGTGTATTTATCAATTGTGTTTTGAATTTACGAATAGTATTTTCTAAATGTGAATTGTGCTGTGCATTTATCAATTGTGTTTTGTAAATGTATTATTTTTGAAGCAGATCTGGCTCGATAAATCATCACTTAACAGGTACACTATATTGCCAAAAGTATTGGGACACCCCTTCAAATCATTGAATTAAGGTGTTCCAATCAGTTCCATGGCCACAGGTGTATAAAATCAAGCACTTAGGCATGCAGACTGCTTCTACAAACATCTGTGGAAGAATGGGTCACTCTTAGGAGCTCAGTGAATTCAGGTGTGGTACCGTGATAGGTTGCCACCTGTGCAATAAGTCCATTCGTGAAAATTTCCTCACTACTAAATATTCCACAGTCAACTGTTAGTGGTGTCATAACAAAGTAGAAGCAATTGGGAACAACAGCAACTCAGCCATGAAGTGGTAGGCCACGAAAAATCATAGAGCGGGGTCAGCTCATGCTGAGGCGCACAGTGCGAAGTCGCCAACTTTCTGCAGAGTCAATAGCTACAGACCTCCAAACTTCGTGTGGCCTTCAGATTAGCTCAAGAACAGTGTGTAGAGAGCTTCATGGAATGGGTTTCCATGGCCGAGCAGCTGCATTCAAGCCTTACATCACCAAGTGCAATGCAAAGCATCGGATGCAGTGGAAACGTGTTCTCTGGAGTGACGAATCGCGCTTCTTTGTCTGGCAATCCGATGAACGAGTCTGAGTTTAGCAGTTGCCAGGAGAACAGTACTTGCCTAAATGCATTGTGCCAAGTGTAAAGTTTGGTTGAGGGGGGGTTATGGTGTGGGGTTGTTTTTTCAGGGGTTGGGCAGTGAAAGGAACTCTTTTGGAACATTTTGGACAATTTCATGCTCCCAACTTTGTGGGAACAGTTTGGGAATGGCCTGACTGTGCACCAGTGCACAAAGCAAGGTCCATAAAGACATGGATGAGTGGGTTTGGTGTGGAGGAACTTGACTGGCCTGCACAGAATCCTGACCTCAACCCGATAGAACACCTTTGGGATGAATTAGAGCGGAGACTGCAAGCCAGGCCTTCTCGCCAACATCACTGCCTGACCTCACAAATGCACTTCTAGTAGAATGGTTTAAAAATTTCCATAAACACACTCCTAAACCTTGTGGAAAGCCTTCCCAGAATAGTTGAAACTGTTATAGCTTCAAAGGGTGGGCCAACTCCATATTAAACCTTATGGATGAAGAATGGGATGTCATTAAAGTTCATGTGCACATAAAGGCAGGTGTCCCAAAACTTTTGGCAATATAGTGTAGTTATGTCCCAAGTCCAATCTTAGTGGAAGAAACAGTTTTTCCTTTTTTGTTTGGTCATGACATGAGCTAGAAGATTGGAGATAGTCCTGTAGTTTTGAAATGCTACAATTATATTTGTGAAACAAACCCTTATTCACAGCACTGACACTATTAATGCATTATTAGTGCATGTACTGTAAACACAATTCTTTTGTCAGTAGCATTATTTTATGTGGAAATTAGCATACAAAATATTCCTTTAAAGTCATCTTGAAAACACTCACAGCCCATATTTCTCACATAATACAACATACATTACCGTTCAAAAGTTTGAAATCATGGAGATTTTTTTTTTGTTTGTTTTGTTTTTGAAAAGTCTCTTCTGCTCACTGCAGTTATTTTATTAAAACACATTAAAACAGTTAAATTGAGAAATATTATTACAATTTCAAAGAACCATTTTCTTTTTGAATATATTCTAAAATGTTATTTATTCCTGTGATTACAAAGCTAAAAATTTTGGCATCATGATACATGATCACATTTTATTGTAATCAATCGTAATAATATTTCATAATATTACTGTGATTGCTATATTTTTGATCAAATAAATGCAGCCTTGGTGAACAAAAGAGACTTATTTCAAAAATATTTAAAGGGGTCATGAACTGCGTCGGTTTGTTGTTTTATAATGTTTCCTGGGGTGCACTTATAATGTTAGTATGCTTTTTACATCCAAAATTGGCATAATTCATGGATAAAAGGCATTTTTCCTGACCTGATTTTAGCCTCTGATTTGAACGCTCCGATTTAAGGGGCATGTCTGCTTGAGATTTCAGTGTAAACGCCCTCTGCTGTGATTCGCTAACATCTTTGCATATGAAAATGTCCAACTATTACTCTCTCTTTTAGCTCGTTTTTAGTATTACAGCTCTAAGGTTAACTAATCGTGAAAAGTGTTGCATTATATTTAGATCGTGGCATGAAAGATTGCAGAGATGAACACTACAGCTGATCGCAGACAATGTTGAGCGCCTGAAATCAGTGATCTCGTCATTGCAACTCAATTTCTTCACACTAACAAATGCTGTCATCTTCAGTAACAGTGAAAACGCGTTAACTAAGAGATTTGTTGAATAAAACAGGAGTTTTGCTCATCAGTCACTGATAAACTCACGCTGTTTGATTGACAGCTTCAGCGCGCTGCTCCAATGATTACAAAGGGGGCTTTCTTTGAGCTTTCTTTAATTTAACACTTTATAATAACTTTCAGTTATAAGTTATTTATGAATTATTAATTAATGATTAACAAATAATTTTCAAAACATGAATATACATTTATTAATGATTTATAAGTGATATACTAATATTTTATGAATGTTTTATTAATTCAGTTATAAGTCATTTATGAATTATTTTTTTAATTAGGAACAAATCATTTACAAAACATGGCTATATGTTAATAAATGATTAACAAGTGATATGTTAACATTTTATGAATGTTTTATTTATTCAGTTAAATGTATACATTTATAAATGCCTTACAGTCAGGTGATTCCAGTGGGTTGTGTTAAATCCTTTCACTCATCAGCACAGATTTGTGTTGTGTGTGTGGGATCTAGTGATGAAGTCAACCTCTGAACCGGTTTTAACTTCCACTGAAGCTCACATCAGGTGCAGAGACTTAAACACTCCATGTGTGTCAGAGAAGACAGCTGTCTATGCCTTCACCAGTCAGCACTCACTCTGCAGTACACACTACAAAGTGTTCAACACCTGTTATAGATGATGTGTAAATGCATGAATAAATCATTTACAAGGCTTTCTGCATCCCCTATTCTAGTGTAAACTATTCATCACTTGTAAATGTGTTATATATCATTTGCAGACCTTTCTTTCCTGTTACAAATTATTTGTATATGTATACAAGTCATTTATAACACTTTCTGCATCCCCTATTCTAAAGTGTAAACTATTCATCACTTATGTGTGACATATCATTTGTAGATCTTCCTGTTACATGATCCATCGTATTCCATCACTTTACCCAAGCCTAAACTTTACATTATTTTAAAAAATAAATAAATAAAAATTAACACTCTGCCACTGTTTAACCAGCACTTAATCGTTTAATTTTTATTTTGTTTTTCATGGAAGATCCTCACCATAACATGAAAATGCACCATAAACTGATAATAAACGTAGTCCATTATTTCGTGCATTTTATTTCAAGTCTTCAGAAGTCGTACGATGAGGAAAAGATTCTTATAATGCTTATATTACGTTAATAATCGTACCAATCCACCATTTCATAACTTTCAAAATTGGCGCTTCTAACAATACGACACAGGTTTGCGGCAGTGACGTCAAACCTCGCTCCTTATTGGCTGTCACATTTGATTTGCAACTACCATAGAGTGTTTGTGACATGCCGAATTTTAGTTGCTGTGTTGAGTTAGATTCAGCACGATGCTTTGGAGGATGGACATGCAGCGATTAAACACTTTAATTTCATTCTAAAACTCATAATTATGTTTATTTATGTTAATTATTATGCTGTCATTTTGCTGGTAATGTAGCACACGCGTCATTTTGTCTGTTCTGTATACTGCTTTTTGTAATGTTTTAAATAAATGATTGTGACTAACGTACATTTATCTGCCTGTTACACTACGTATATTGTCAAAATGGTTATGCTTAAGGTTATAGGGTGGAGTAGGGAGCTTAAAATTATTCTTTTTATACAACAGTATATCAACTAAGATAACAGTCACATATATCTATATTGTGTTTTTATTTTTGTGAAGTGGCTAAAAAGTGGTCATGTTTAGGTATAAGGGGTGAGTTAGGGGCTCAAAGATATCTATATAATAGTAAAATATATTTGCATAAAAATATTATAATTTTTATATAAAATATATCATTTAAATATCGGGATTCATATATATTTTTATATCCTGTAACTGAAAGGTATACTTTGCATATGGCAAATAAATGGTAAATTTACAAATTGCAGTTTGTACATAATTTATAAAGAAGATCTGCAAATGCTATGTAACACATTTACAAGTGATGAATAGTTTACACTTTAGAATAGGGGATGCAGAAAGTGTTATAAATGACTTGTATACATTTACAAATAATTTGTAACTGGTAAGAAAGGTTTACAAATGATATATAACACATTTACAAGTGATGAATAGTTTACACTTCAGAATAGGGGATGCAGAAAGCTTTGTATATGATTTATTCATGCATTTACACATCTATAACAGGTGTTGAACACTTTGTAGTGTGTACTGCAGTGTAAGTGCTGACTGGTGAGGGTATAGACAGCTGTCTCCTCTGTCACACATGGAGTGTTTAACTCTGTGCACCTGATGTGAGCTTCAGTGGGAGGTAAAAATGGTTCAGAGGTTGACTTCATCACTACATCCCACACACAGAACACAAGTCTGTGCTGATGAGTGAAAGTATTTAATATAATCCACTGGAAACACCTGACTGTAAGGCATTTAAAAATGTTTATCCACTTCAAAACAAATACATTACTCTTCTTAAAAATAGTGCTTTAGCATACCTGCATGTTTGTGCTTTTGAACACTGACCAGCTTACAACTTCATCAATAAATCATATACTGATCATTTAGTAATGGTTTGTTCAACGTTTGTTCATGATTAACAATTGTTTACTGAGATAATGATACTAAAACAATTTGTCATAAATACTTAATTTATTATAAGTGATAAATAATGTATCAACTAATAACTTATACACCATCTACTAATGATCTGTTTGATTTATTTGATTAACTTACAACACATTTATAAGTTGTTAGCTGTTAACACTTATTAATCATTTATGAACGTAAAGCCATATTTTGTAAATGATTTGTTCATAATTAACAAATAAATTATAAATGACTTATAACTAAATTAATAAAACATTCATAAAATATTAGTATATCACTGATCAATCATTTATAAATGTATATTCATGTTTTGTAAATGATTTGTTAATCATTAACAAATAATTAATAAATTACTTAGAACTGAACGTTATTATAAAGTGTTACCATTTTCATCCTACAAAGAGAAACAAAGCAAGTTGACGTTTAGTCACTGGTTTGATTTACTGACACTCAGACAAAGAACATCTGACTACATGAATCATTACATTTCAGATCAGGCATTAGAATTAACACTGTTACTAACATGTTGTTGCGTTACTGTCAAGTCCAGGCACTGCACAATCTTTTGTAATACTCAACTGCATGTTTATTGCTTGGTAGCTCGATCTGGTTTAGCACCATATATATTACTTATGTGTGATTCGGTGGGCGGGGCTAAAAGTAGGCGTTGATTTTCTTTTGCAGAGACGTGCTTGCTGCCCTTTGACGTCATAGACCCCCACTTTGTAAATCCTGTCGTTTTCCTGGTCTAGTGTCAATTAAAGCTTTTATTGGACTAACAAGGAAATTTTCAGCTCTAAAACTTACAGGATATTCTTATAGTATGATGACCTCTTATATGTCAAAAGCTCAAGAAAAATTTGATTTCTCATGTCATGACCCCTTTAAAAAAAATAAAAAAATAAAGAAAATAAATAAATAAATCTTAATAACTCCAAACTTTTCCTGTAATGTTATTTTGGAGTAAAACAGGATGTTCAACCGGAAAGAAAATGTAGTATGTGGTGGGGCTAATTTTGAAATTAAGTTGCTCATGAAAAGTCAGGGATTTGTGATAAAAAAATATTGCATTTGAATGAAAGAGCACTAATGATTCATTCACAGTAAAGACTCATGTGTTAAGAAAGTAAATAGAGTCACTTCTGATTTCATGAAGTATTTAAATGCTACAAAGAAGAGCAGCCTCTATTCTAATGAGGTTTAAAGGTGTGTTTTCTCTTAGAAGATCTTTTGCTCTTTTGTTTTATGCACCGAAACTTGATGCTAAAAGGATTTTGGGAAAAATCTAAATCCAGAAAGCTCCTTGAATTCTTTTCATGTCATAATCCATTGCTCTAATCTGGAGAGGGGCAGAGGTGGGGCGGCAGTGCTGGACCTCCTGCTGCTTGAGTCTCTAATGCCACAGTCAGCAGGAAGGAGTTGGCCGCAGCAGGGTCCCTCGCTCAGCAGAAGAGCATGGACCCCGGGCCGGATCCATGCATTAACACATGCATGCAGGGCGAGATGAGAGAGCTGCTCTCATATAAGGGGAATTGTTGCTGCAGATATCTGCTGGAGGACGCTGATGGCAGAACATGAACAGGGCTGTCATGTGGTCTTTGATTGATGCTTCTTCTGTGATGTAGTACCATGCAGTGAGTGTTTGTGGAAAAAGGGGGTTTTGTTTGCAGGAAAAAAGGGGATGGAATGTGTTTTCTGTACTGTTGTGAAGTAGGAACACAACCTGCAGTCGTGCAGCTGAAAGAGCTGCCACAAGAGCAGATGTTCATGCCAGTCAAATGCTTTTTTTTATCTCAGGAAATGCCTGTGAACCCGAGCTTGAGCATCAACATCACGTTGTTGTTTGCGTCACATTACAGCATAGTGTTTTTAAGCGTACATGCATCTTATTTACTAGCATTCACTGCAGCACATGATATGTGCCCCGGTATAGACCTGTGTCATGAATATTTAAATGATGTTACTGTCATTATTTTTTAGCAGAAATTGCTCTCCTTTTTATGCAAATTCTACCTTATCCACAACAGTCAGTTGCTGTTTTTACAGCCTGCATAAAAGTAAAACTCCTTCCCCACCATTGACAGAATTTTCCGGCAATCCATGTTTTCACTGTTATATGGTAGGGGGCGCTATTATGCATCTTCTGAAAGAGTACATAATCTCTGCATCGAAACACAGCCGAAGAGGCAGAAAGAAGTGATATAAGCATTGCTTATGCACATGTAAAATAATGTGATCAAACACGAAACAGCTTATAAATAAAAACTGACTAACTTTAACAAATGAAATGTCGACCCATAAAGAGGTATAGGACTGTGCATGGTTTAGGGGGCGTTTATGGAATTGATCTACTACTCTGTTTTGATCATTGTTCTGAATCCAATCCAGATTAACTTTTGAAAAAAAATTGATTTTCTCATGAATGTATGAAGCTAGAATAAAGTGCTTTTTTTTTTTTTTTTTTTGGTTTGTTTAAAAGCAGAGGCTCTGCCCTTTTAGGGAATCAGATTCTAAAACAAGATAGATGACTCATTGAAACACATTGTTGGTGAATCCGCCCAGAGAGATTTATACAGTATGTGCTACGAGTCATTGTTCATTTTATTGAATCACTATGTTCAAAAGAATTACACAGAGACAATAAATGTCCCCAGACATAATTCATTTCTGTATTTTCAGGAGCCCTTGAAATCACAGGCAAGAGTATTTCTTCTTCTTTCTTTTTTCTCTTCTTTTTTAAGCATACAATGACATTTAATGTTCTGCCGTTACAGAGGCCTGACCCTTTCTGCCCTGATCCACTGTTTCTTTTATTTATTTATTTTTCCAAGACGATGTATGTCATGAATTTTAATTTGGATGATAAGATCTTGTTGGGTACTTTAAGCTCACACAAAGTAACGGAGCCTGAAGCCCTTTTTTATGCCAGTGAATCTGTACTTTCCCTTAAATAGAAATACACTTTTTGATATTTTTGTCAAGGCAAACTTTGCTGATAACACTGTGAATCTTTCCTGGCACTCAGTGTTTAGTTACGCCTCATATTTATTTTTATTTTTTTAGCAGGGAACATTTGTTATCTCCCCCAAATTGTCTTTCTTTTTTTCTTTTTCTTTTTTTTTTGACTCAAATGCTCTATTGTATTTTCCTTATGATGTCCCTTTTATATATGAAATGTCTTCTCTCTATCTCTTCTCTCTATGTCTTCTCTCTCATTATAATGATTCCATCTCCATTTTCTTTTGTCTTTTTTTTGTGTGTTTCTGTGTCAAAATAAAACAAATTACAGTATGAAAGGCCCATGATGTGGCATAAGCAGTCAGTGTGGAGACTTCATGTGCTGTAGAGAGGAAAACGCATTCATAATTCATAAAACAGTTTCTGTTTGTAGATAATTCCACTCTGAACAAAAACTGCTCCACTAAATGTATTGTTTTGCTGTTGACCTTGCATGTTAAAACTATACATTTCATCACCGCCTGCTTCGTATTTACAGCTTTAAGCTCTAGTTATTTCATGTGCACTTGTAAACCATTGCACATCATGTTGGTTTTGACTGGTCACCCATCATGCTCTTTTAAAAATAAAGGTTCCTAAAGGAGGTTTTTGCAGCAATGCCATAGAAGAACCATTTTTAGTTCCCCAAAGAATCTTTCAGTTGTTTACATGAACACCTTTTGTTTAATGTAAAGTGTATATGTCACAAGCTTCAAATAGGAACTGATTTTTTGTTTTGTTTTGTTTTTACATGCGCACACTGCACAAATATACAGAGTTTTCCACTGTTTGCACATACTGTTGTCCTAAATTGTTTATTTTCATTGATTTCGGGTCCTAAATAGTGACATGCTTATATTTAACAAGCAGTAAAATTGACCCTTTCCGCTCCCAAAACAAGCTGTCTGTGGATGAGAATCAGAAACGAGGACTGGTGGGAAGTTGTTCTGCTCCACTTCACAGACAATGAGTGGAAGGAGAAGTTTAGAACATGACAGTCATTTATCAAAATCTTGTTCCTTGCTTCATACTTCATTATGGCATTTCTACATCATTGCACATGCGCAGTACTTTCCAGTTTCGGTTTTTGATTTGATTTTGATTTGATTTGACAAGTTTACAATCTGTACAAAATAGCAAGTATCCCATACCCTTTAAAAAACTGTCGAGGATAAAAACAGAATAAAGCCAATGGCTTATTTCCATTTCGGTCCTTGTTGTTATTTAAAACATATACAAATGTGACATAGGCAATATCTCCTAACCAATATTAATTAAAATAAAAAAAAATAAAAAAAAACACATTCACCATAAAATACAAATAATAATCACATTAAACACACAACAAACCTAATTAAAATCTGATAAAGTGTTTCCATGTCATCTCGATCGGATTACAAAAGGTTTAAACCAACACAATCTTACAATCCAAATGAAATTTTTATCAGATTTGGCCAATTCATTCCGATTGACGTTGTTACATGTGCCTTTTTTTTCTGTTCCGACTGCTAGTAGTCCAATTACAATCAGATTATTAGGGTCCATGTAAATGCAGCTAATGAAAAGTTCTTAAAATAACCTTTTTGGGGGGCCTTTTTTTATTTTATTTTATTTTATTTTATTTTATTTTATTTTATTTTATTTTATTTTATTTTATTTTATTTTATTTTATTTTATTTTATTTTATTTATTTTATTTTATTTTATTTTATTTTATTTTAATAATCTAAAGAACCTTTTTTTTTTTTACTATAAATAATCTTTTGTGCAGTGGAATGGTTCCATGGATGTTAAAGGTTTGTGGAACCATCAATGCCAATAAAGAACCATTATTTTTAAGAGTGGGGTCAAGCCGGTTTACCTGCCACAATAACCAACACTACCCATCTAAAACATTCTTGAAATTTGATCTATAGCCAGTTGCATAAACTGCTTAGATGTTAAACTGCTTAGAATTCTTAAAAATTAGTCATATTTATTTATTTTTTTTCTTCAAGACTTGTCATCACTTTTTTAAGTAAGTTACATAAAAAGATTTGAATCCGAAAATGAAGACTGATTAGCCCTAACTAATTGCTAGTTTAGACTAGTTCTTAACTTAGTGCTATGTTATGCAACTAGCCTCAGGTCCAAACAGGTCTGAGCAGTGGCTTTCAACAGGTTATTTTAGTGAATGTCAAGGTGTTTGTTTCTCCGTCCATCCCTGCAGGTGTCGCTGAGGTGATCGTGCTGGTGGGTGGGCGGCAGGTCATCGGTATGAACCAGCGCTCGCTGACAGCCGTCACTTGTTTCAACCCTCAGAACAACAAGTGGTACCCCCTGGCCAGCTTGCCTTTCTACAACCGCGAGTTCTTCTCCGTCATATCGGCGGGGGATAATATCTACCTGTCAGGTAATCAAACCGACAGTATGTCACTTGCAGTTTGGTGGCCTCCTGCAGGTGTCTGCTTTTATATTTAGCACTGCACGCTCTGAGGGATGATTTGAAGGCAGATGGCTGTTCTTCGTCTCTGTCTTTACGACTGGCTGCTTGTCAAATTATGATGTTAAATATCCCAGAAATCAAGCAAGATAAAATCAATAGTGCAGGAAAGACGATACTTTTAAAGATGTAACAGCAATTTGTTAGTGAAAACTGTAAATGATTAGTTGGTGCATAACATGTCCATAGACATCAAGATTTTTAGATTTAATTTATGTAATGGCATAATGGAAAGTATATTGCCATGTTCACACAGCAGTAGAATATGATTGTCAGTCCTGAGTCCATAATATGGTTATGTTCAAACATAGTATGTGTCACGGTCACTGTCATGTTCTGTGTGTTTTGGTTTTCATTCATCACATGTGCTCCTTTGTTCTGTGTTCCCACCACTCGTCAGTCATGGACAGTCATGCACTAATCATCACAGCTGTTTGACATTTCAGTTAATCATCTGTGTATATAAGTTCAGTTCAGTTGGTGTGTCTTTGTCTGGTCTCGTATGTTCATAGTGTTGTGTTGTGTTCCTGCCTTGATCAATATATACCCGTTATCAAGTATAGACTTATTGATGTGTATCTTCTTCGTCGTGTGTTTATACACAACCTGCACGTTACCATATGGTTATTTATGGGAGTGACAACCATATTCTGTAACCAAACTCACACTTGGAAATTTTCTGGACTCACAACCACATTTTCGAAAAACGCGCATGTGAATGGAACCGCACTGAAAAAGTAGTTTGTCATGCCATACAGTGCCCAACACAAATGCGTGTCTACCGTGTGTTGCAGGTTTTCATGTGTGTATTCGGTAACTTACAGTGATTGAGATGTGAGCTGTGTGTCATCTGAAGGTTTTAGATCCAGTTACTATTCTCCACCAGAGATGTTCTCATCAGTTTTGTGACATGACGTGCATATTTTTGTGTCCAAGTGCATTATTTTCCTTTGAAAAGTTCATGACATATATCACTTTGTTCTATAAAACCCATGTAGTTTGAAAATATTTAGTCTGAATTCATTTTTAGTACATTTAAATAATACATATTATTTTATGTTTTGTTATCTTAAATCCCCAAAATGTCAGGTGGTGCAACTGTCCGAACAAATGAACAGACTAAGAAAACTCTTTAAAATGGAGTCTTAATAATAAAAAGATTTAAAAACTAAATACTGTGGCATCATTTAGGTTTGAAAACTTTCATATAAACAAATTTGTATAAATATCATAAATGTCAGGGTGGCACAACTGCAAACATGGCTCTTTTATTATGAATTGACAAGGTAATAACTTTTTTGAAGCTTTGATTGTCAATGACCTGTTTGTGTGACTCAAATGCTGTATATAAAAGCTGCTGTTGTTAAAGATGATTTGACGAATTAATTTGCGGCTCATTTGACTGTTGTTGTTTCAAAAGTGATAGAACATTTCAGTTTTATGGATGTCGACATCTTTTATATTACATTGATCACTGTTGCTATGGTAACTGGTAAGAAAATATGGGCTTGACTCCCGTTGCACGTTCATACAGATAGTATGAACATCAACAGCTGCAGATGGTATGGCAACAGCGTTCTAGCATTCTTGCGCATGTGCGACTTTAAACGGATAGTTCATTCAAGGGAAAGCTGATTTGCTGTAGTCATTAATACAAGACAGATTACTGTAGATAAGTAATAATAATAATAATAATAATAATAATTCATTAAATTATCTATTATGCCTTCCTCTTTATTTTTGCGTTCTTTAGCTACGGGAATTAACACCGTTGCCATTACATCAGCAGCTGTCCCTAGTATTCGTACGCGTTTTAAACTGCGAGAGGTATGGAGATAGAATTGTTCCAATATTCCAGATAAATAGATTGTGATCCGCAAATACATTTAAAGAGATTCACAAAAAATAATCATATGCACAAATAAATAGAATGAGATCCACAAATATATGAAGAATTTCAAAAAATGAATTAAATTCACAAATAAATCAAATTAGATTTGCTAATAAAAAACATTCACAAATATGTTATGGTCATTTTCAAATGGCACATCAAATATAATAGTTTGGCTTGGCTTGAGACACAGTCTAATGAAATCTACATTTTAAACATCTTTTTACTTTACCAATGTTTAAGAGCCCTATCTGAACCAACGCAGGACGAGACCACCCACGATTGTACAGCAAAATGTGATTGTTTGTAGCAATAACGTGCCACGATTGGTAAGCGCAATGTGGCCATTATCTGATTGGCTTGAGTAGTCGGTGGGTGGAGTTGACCTATTTGTGGATTTGTCTGCAGTCTTGATGCTAGAACTGGTTCAGAATCCACAAATGCGTGAGGTGATTCACAAATGCACAGGAAGACATCCACAAATGCGCAGAAACTGATTCACAAATGTTCAGGTGGTGATTCAGAAATGAATGCCCAGCAGAATTGTGCTTGTGACATAAAAACATATTTGTGAATTTGTGCACTGCCATTATAAAGCTTAGGAGCATCAGGGTGACTATTAATAAACTAAAAAAAGCAAAATATAGTTTAAAAATGATTAGCATGTCACATTACATAAACTTATCAAGTGTTTAAAACAACACCAAGTTTGAACATTAGTGCCAAAACATTTATATAGAGTTAAATTGATTCATGTATATTTTATAAATTATTTATATTATATTTATTTAAAAAAAATATTTATATTTAATTGTTTATTATTATTATTATTATTATTATTATTATTATTATCATCGCATTTAATATTTATTATATGCATATTCCATGTAAATATATTATAATATTTTTATAGTTCATTTGCTGCCTTAAATTATGAAGTATAATCAAATTCAACTATTTTTTTTTTTCAAATCTTGTCTAGTTGAATCTCATTTAACTCATATAAAATCAAGTTGGAAAAAGTTATTTTGTTAAATTAAAGCCATATCATGTCGTCACTAAAACAGTCTTTTTTTTTTTTTTGAACCCTTTTTTTTTTTTTTAACCGGCTAAAGCTGAATCCCTAAGAGAGAGGGAGATGTGAGTGTGAAGTGTTTTTTATGCATCTTTTCTCTTTAGATCTGTATTAATGAAGGTGTAGTGTTGGAGGGTATAAATGGATACTTCAGCACTCATTTGTTTGGGCTTGTACCCTCTTTAGGTGGCATTGAGTCGGGAGTCACGCTGGCAGACGTGTGGTGCTACATGTCCCTGCTGGATAATTGGAATCTTGTGTCTCGGATGACAGTCCCGCGGTGCCGGCACAACAGCGTGGTTTATGACGGCAAGCTTTACGCCATCGGAGGCCTTGGAGTGGCCGGAAACCTGGATAATGTGGAAAGGTACCTGGTGTTTGAATTAAACATTTCATTAGAAGCCATTAGGTGTTTCAGTTAAACGTGTGATCAGCTCTTTCTGTGCTGGGAGCCAATCTAATAATTGGATCTCTGCTGAAGTATGGAGGGAGTATTTTGCTGGCAGGTGACTGTGGCACAGATGCATCGAGTAGATTGGATCAGGTTTCGCTGCCATGGACTGTAGCTATAATCGACCGTTACACAGAGGTCGAGACACAGTCACTCGCTTTAAAAAGAACAGAATGCAAAAGCGATAAGGGACGATATTGTAAACACAAACCAGATTAATATTTGAAGACTGTTTCACAGTTGGTCATATTGAAATAATCCCATTTTCTCATGCAGTATCACTCTTATGACATGAATAATCAATTTGAATTCATTCTTCTGGCACTAACATCCAATTTCCATCTCACTGCCTTTCTCTCCTTATTCTAGTCTCATAGGTTCCATATTCTAGACTTGCATAGCCAGACTTTTTTGAGCTCCACGGCTTATTTTGGGCCTAAAAACTATTTCATTACTCCAGGTCTTTCTTTTTGTTTTTTTTAAACAAATACCCACTTAGATAGGAAAGACTGCCTGACATGTAAAATGATTTTATTATACATTCTATATATATTTATATATTTTTTTTATTTATTTATTTATTTATTTTATACAACAGTTCTTTCTGGTTCTTGAATCTAATTGGCTGAGAGCCGTGCAATAGTGATAACAGCACTCCTACCTTTTCACCATTTGTATCACTCCACGGTCATGGCAGCCAAGCAGATTGAATTGTAAAGGGACATAGTGGTAATAGGAGGATTTTTTATTTATTTATTTATTTATTTTTCAAATCTTTTGCGTTTACCACGCAAAGATATTTGTGTTCCCTCGCAAATATATTTGCATTCCCTCACAAAACTTTTGTGAATGTGAAAGAGACTCAAAATACTCAGTCAATGTTGCACATACAATTAAAAGTTATACACCATTTTAATCTGTGGAATATCTTCTTTTATTTGTGTTCACTCAGAGTAAAAACAAAATGTTGTGCTTTTTGCAAAATAAAGAAAACTAACATGATGCGTGATCTGTCGTCTCCCTCTGAATGCTATTCAGATGGAAATTCTGAGGCAATACATGCATACATCGTCTCAATCGTGTATTTATTGTCTTTAAAAGTGTTAACCTGCATATTATAGTGATATCTGTTAGCCTCTGTTGGTTCCTGGTATGTCACATGACCTGTTCTGTTCTTAGATGAATTTGTGGACTAAATGTGCACAAAGCGCCCTCCGGCTGCAAGTATGAATTAAAAACACAGTATCCAGCGCTCATAGTGATGACAATAAATACTGAATAAATATTACTCCTCTGTATAGAAAATTGACATAAACATATGAGAATCCATCAATATTTCTCCAAATGTGGATGCTTTTAAGCTAAAATTTTAAGCTATATGAAATGCCATAGAGGTAACATTATTGTTCAGACACTTTGCATCACAGAAATACATTATATTTTAAAGTATATAATAGAATACCATTATTTTAAATTGTAATAATATTTCACAGTATTGCTGTTTTTTCTGTATGTTTGATATACACCATGATGAGCTTGAGACATGATCACAGAGGGTTATTTTCACAGCCTACCTGACTGAAAGGCCTCATTATTTATGCAGGTCACAACAGTTTATTATGCGATTCTTTTGTCTTCTCAGGTGTAAAGAGAGAAGTCAGTGAAGAGAGAAGTCTGAAGGGACCATCTGAAAAGTGCAAAATCCAAAACCCTTTTGGTCATTTTATATTATGAAAAATGGCCAATTTCATTTCACTCAATTGTCACCAAATTCAATTCATACATCACTGCTCTCCTGCTGGTTATGGGTACTACAACACTTTGTTTGGCAAGTAGCACATAAAGGCCTTCTTAACACAGATGATGTTGGTACACAGCTTACATACAACAGCTTTTGCATGATAATTGCTTACTGAATTTGATGGCATTACAATTGATTTAATACTTTTACAGTACAACCAGCAGGAGAGCAGAGATGTATAAACTGAATTTGGCGACAGTACAGTGTGTTACAGTGAAGTTATTGAGTAAGTTTTAAGTTATTAAGTGCTTGAGTATTTTTCATAATATAAAATGAGCAAAAGGGTTTTGGGCACTTTCAGATGGTCCCTTCAGACTTGTCTCTCTGCCGCCTGCTCATAGAGACCAATTTATTATAAAGCACATTTGAGGAAAATTGGGTTGTTGTAACTCGTTGTCTAGGTTACTATGATTGGAAGTAGCTGCATTTGTGTTTTAACAACGTTTAGATCACGAGTTATTGATCCGGGAAGTTCAAATCAGTGAATATATTGCCAACTTTACTGAACTCCTTGACTTAGACACTGACTGCATTATATTTGAGGCCAACAAGTTCAAACTCTACGGGCCGTGCATTATTTGTGTGCATTATTAATGTATGGAACTAACTGAAACACTACTGCAAGCCAGCGGGACATTAAAGAGGAAGTGTTTGTCCAAGCTCACAGCAAGGGAACGATAATATCTTTGCGAGGGAACGCAAATATCTTGGCGTGGGAATACAAAAGTTTTGCGAGAGAAAGCAAATGCCTTTAGGGGCTCTGTAGAATTGGGCTATGTTAAAGGTAATTAAGGTTATAGGTGGTCAGAGTTATTGGCACCCCTGGTAAGTATGATCAAAGATGACTGTAAAAATAAATCTGCATTGTTTATCCTTTTGATCTTTAATTCATAAAATTAGCAAAAATCTAACCTTTCATTGAAGGAAAAGAATTGAAAGTGGGTGGAAAATCACATTATGAAATAAATGTTTTTCTCCAAAACATGTTGGCCACAATTATTGGCACCCTTTTATTCAATACTTTTTGCAACCTCCTTTTGCTAAGATAACAGCTCTGAGTTCCCTTTCATGGGAACTATCGCCGCTACGTCGAATGGCGTGATGGGAACCCTCTGCATTTTGTGTTCGTGAAGCACCTCTGTATCCAACCAATGAGGAAACGTGACGTCAGAGGCGGGTGACATCATGGACCAGGAAACTATAAAGCATACCCAGAACAAAGAACGCTAGCTTTTGTTGTCTTCAGCAAGCACTCTCTGTATCTTGTGTGTCTTATTTGGTGTTGTTTGTCTTATCACATATAAATAATCACGATCTATTCGTCTGAGGACAAGAGTATCTCACACCAATCCATATATTTATATATAAAAAAGACACGTATTATGGCGAGAAACAGCAGTGAAGTGGGAGTGAGTATGCCCAGGCAGCTCTCGAGGGAGCCGTCTGTGTGCACTGTAAAAACTCACTCTCCGGACACTGTGCTCCAGTGTTCCCCGTGGATCGGGTCCCGCTTCTGCTGAGGCAGGCCGGAGGCTCCATTCGTGGGTTTCACAAATGGATCTGACAGAGGGGTTAGAGATGGGCGCTGCCCTTTCTCTGCCTTCACCTGCCAGGTTCAGTGCCGTCTCCCAGGTGGAAGCACACTCTGCGGTTTCTTCCCCCGGGTTGAGGCACCGATATTCACATGTCCAGCTCTGAGAAGGTGGATATTATGTTATCGATCTGAGGATCGCCACCTCACAGTCACACACATATCGTGTTTCAAGATAACACGTTTATAACAAATCAATCATAAACAGCAGTTTGATTTTTCCCCTGTGCTATACTACAAAGCGAGTTGGGATACACACGATTTATGTGTCATTTGCTGGGAGTCGAGCATGCACGTCAGCTCACAACTGACAGTGACAGTCTTCATTCATAAAAATGTCCCGAAGAAAAGTATGCACTAGCGGGAGTTTTGTAGCTCCACTCCTGTTGGCTTTATTCTTGAGGGAATAAAAGCCTAATGCAAAGCTCGGATCTCGCAATTGCTGAGGCAGCGCATGGATTGAGTTTTCATTAAAGAATATAGCTCAGATCTCGCACTTGCCAAGGCAGCGCGTGGATCGGGTTTTCATTAAAGAATATATGGCTCGGATCTCGCGTTGCAGAGGCTGCGCATGTATCACATGTCCGTAATTATGCATGCATGTGTATGTATATATATGTATATATATATTTATATATTAAGGGATCTGAGCAGACAGGAGTTTTTTTATTTTTTTATTACGAGCTATAATTCTTTTTTGTATTCTAAATATATTCAGTCTGTTCAAAAATATATATTTATTAGTGCTGGGCAACGATTAAATATTTTAATCGCGATTAATCGCATGATTTGCATGCACAAAATTCAATAATGAAATCAAAAGTAGTGTATTGCGTAATTTTATTCTTTCAAAGTACTGCTGTATGAACAAAAGTGCAATAGAGAATACGAACCGACGTCACACCTCGTTGCATGCCGGAGCGGCGCCACCATTTTGACAGGATCACCCTCTATTACTCGTACTGAAATTAATACGGATTCTTGTTTACCTTTTGTTTTGTTTCTGCCATTAAGTGGAACGTTAACATTTTTAATGGTATCGTTTGCATGGAATAGAAGCTATTTTATCGCATCGCATGATCATTTTATTTATTTTTTCACTGAAGTTTTGTAGGATTTCGTTTACAGTGTTGATCTGTTTACCGTGTTGCACGCTGGGCGCTCACTGCTGCTTCAGCCATCGTATGAATATCATCGTATGAATATCCAAATAAATCCCCAAAAAAAATGTAATTAACACACTGAGAAAAGTCGATTCATTTATTTGTTGGAAACGTTTAAATGATGCTTAACCGAGCATATTGAGTAGGCCTACAATTGTTGTCATTGTAATTCCCCTTTTCCATGATCACAGATGAGGAGAATCAGCGGACAGGCGGACACGAACACACTGTATTTTTATATTTATTTTAACAAATGACAACCACACTAAGCTACCTTTATAAAACCGTTATGAAGAAAATTTATAAAATGGTTACATTTTAAGTGATACTGAAAGTTTATATTTTGGTGTCATCCGTTTTTCTGCATGTGCTTTATTTGTAAATAGAATTTGGTATCTTTAATATCAGTCTAAGTGCATTAAGCGTTTGCTTGAGATGACATGAGAGGAAACCGTTTAAGATATAAACGTGCTGCATTCATATTTTGGGCTCATTTGTGTATTTCCACACAGTATGCTTTAATAAACATGTACAGAATTATTGGTCACATGAAGCTTTTTGTTAAGCATTTGAATGTCCCCGTCAAGTTTTGCTAATTCACGAGTGCAGTGAGAGTCAGACTCGCAAAGGTAATGTTAATTATTAAACCAAACGAAATCAAAACGTTCAAAAACACTTAGCAATGTGAGTCTTTTATTGAGTGATAAGCAGTGGGTACCTTTTTCCATTTTTCTGTCCGCACCAGATATTTTCTTTTTCGCGCTGTAGCTCTCTTAGGCACACAACAAATGCTTTCATTGGTTGAGACGCGTGATGACGCTCATCCCAAGCAGCCAGTATCCTACTGATAAACATCCCACCCCTCCTGTGACACATGGTTTGTGTTGTATTCGGTTGTAGTCTATCTATGTGTATTCAAACGCAGTGAGCAAAGGACTTTCAAAATAAAAAGTACGTTAACGCGTGATAAACCAATTGTCGGCGTTAATTAATTAATGCGTTAACGCGATAAAAACGCGTTAACTTGCCCAGCCCTAATATTTATATAAGAACTGGCTGCATTTAATTTGAGGATTAAATGAAATATTGAATACATTAAATTCTGAGGAATTTAAAAGAAAATAAAGGAGACCCTTCTGCTAACCCTGCCACCCAGTGTGCTTCAGGGCGCAGCAGTCTCCACCGATCCTCCGAGGAGGGCCGGTCATCACTTGATTCAGCTGTTCCTTGCCGGTTCACCGCTTCAGGGCGCCGAGTCAAGTGCTCAAAAAACACCAGAGGCCAGTCTCGAGAGACTGGTTCCCTTTGTAAATAAGGCAGAATGGAAACTTCTCCCAAATATTTCAAAATGGGTGCTGCTCACAATAGAAAAGGGTTACAAATTCGGGTCTCGCCCTCCCCAGTTTAATGGGGTCCTTCCCACAGTGGTGGCCCCGAGCAGTCTCTGGTAATGGAACAGGAGGTTATGACGCTCTTGCAAAAAGGAGCTATAGAAGGGGTTCTCCTCCCAGCAAGCTGTCAGGGTTTTACAACCTATACTTCAGTGTTCCAAAGAAGGATGGAGGTTTATCCCACAGATAAGGTCCGAGAACTGGTTTGTTGTGATAGACCTGAAAGTCCAGCGCTGGCTCCATTAAGACTCCAGGGCATCCACGTGCTGAACTATATCGACGATTGGTTGATATTAGCTCAAACAGAACAGTTGGCAGTTTAACATCGAGATGTTGTTCTGTCGCACATGAAAAAGCTTGTGCTGAGGCTCAATGCCAAAAAGAATGTGCTGGTTCCGAGTCAGATTGCAAACTATCTAGGAGTAATCTGGGATTCTACCACGATGCAGGCGCGGCTGTCTCCTGCTTGTGTGAATTCCATTCTCGGAGCCGTGAATGGGGTAAAGTTAGCCCAGTCACTCACTGTAAAACAGTTTCAGAGACTGTTGGGTCTGATGGCAGCTGCGTCCAACGTGATTACTATTGGCCTTCTGCACATGAGACCCTTACAGTGGTGGCTCAGGACCAAGGTTCCCTGAGGGGAAATCCTTTTCGCATGATCAGAGTCACGCGGCGATGCCTTCGTGCTCTGGTCATGTGGAAAAAGCCTTGGTTCCTGTCCCAGAACCCATGTTGGGGACTTCTCGTCATCGCGTAATGCTTAAGACGGATGCTTCCCTCATGGGCTGGGGGGCGATCATGAGTGGTCGCTCAGCTCAGGGTCTCTGGGAGGACCATCAGTTCCTGGCACTTAAATCAGCTGGAAATGATGGCGGTATTTCTTGCAGTAAAATACTTCCTCCCAGACCTGAGGGCATTAAAACGTAGGAGCAGACGGCCTGTCGAGGCAGGGGCCGAGGCCCAGGGAATGGAGTCTCCACACTGAGGTGTGGAGCTCACTTTGGAAAACTTTGGTCGACCTGAAATCGACCCATTTGCTTCAGGGGAATCAACCCAGTGTCCACTCTGGTTCTCCCTATCTCATTCAGCACCACTGGGTCTGGATGCCATATGCTTCCTCCGTGGTACTCTGAGGCTGAGGCCTTCAGTACGTACAAGGACTCCGGCCTGGGACTTGGCCGTGGTATTAGAAGGGTTAGCCGAGGCTCCCTTCGAACCACTAGAGGAAGTTTCAGAGAAATTCCTCACCCTTAAATTCCTCACTATTAAGGTCTGCCTCTCTGCCTCGCTGCTCAGTGTTTTGTATCTCCGTATAGCTTTGTTTTCTCTTACTTTTATTGAATCTCGTACTTTTTTTATTTTTTATTATCATAACTTTATAAATATACTATCGTCCACCACGTTAATCTGACGTCGCCAGCTTGTAATCTTTTAATCTAAATCGCTGTTACAACTCGTTTGCATCTCGCTAGCTTGTTTAACTTGTCATCAGTCTCGCGCACTTATTCTTAGTGCACTTAGTCACATGTTTGCCGGGAGCCAGAGCACTTGACATCAAAGCAAATTTAAAAAGTGCTGGCTAATGCTAATCGTAAATACTCTAAAATTATTATTCACGTCGGCACAAATGATGTTTGACTTCGCCAGTCGGAGATCACTAAAATTAACATTAAAGAGGTGTGTGAACTCGCAAGTACAATGTCAGGAGAAGTAATTTGCTCTGGTCCCCTTCCTGTTCGTCAGAGTGATGAGATAGTTAGCAGATTATCATCACTCAATGGCTGGCTGTCTAAGTGGTGTCCACAGAATAATATAGGTTTCAGGTTAGGGGCAGACCTGACCTGCTGAAAAGAGATGGTATTCATCCCTCCCGGGATGGTGCTGCTCTTCTCTCTAGTAATATGGCACATAGTCTTAGAGCTGAAGCATGACAAACTACGGCCCAGGTCAGGAAGCAGACAGACTGGCTAAACCGACCGTCTGCTAGCTGCCTCACGTTACAGAAGTCAGATAAATCCCAACACATAGAAACTCTTACACCTAGATATTATCACATAGAGACTGTGTCTGTACCCCAAATTAATAAAAACAAAAAACTTCCAAACCCATTTAATGGAAAAAATTTAATTGATGTTCAACAAATAAAAAATCGAGATAATGATAAACAAATGATAAAGCTTGGATTGTTAAATATTAGATCACTTTCTTCAAAAGCACTTATTGTAAATGATATTATCACAGACAATTATCTAGATGTGCTGTGTTTGACAGAAACCTGGCTAAAACCGGACGATTACATTACTTTAAATGAGTCTAGCCCTCAAGGTTATGATTATCGACACAATCCTCGACAGAAAGGCAAAAGGGGAGGTGTTGCTGTAATTTATAGTAATATTTACAGTATTAGTCAAAAGTCTTTCAAATATAATTCCTTCGAAGTGATGGTGCTTTACGTAACATTATGTAAGTTGACATTTGTGTTGGCTACTGTATACAGGCCACCAGGACACCATACAGACTTTATTAAAGAATTTGCTGATTTTCTATCAGACTTAGTACTAGCTGCAGATAAAGTCCTTGTTGTTGGTGATTGTAATATCCATGTAGATAATAAAAAAGACTCATTGGGATTGGCATTTACGGACATTTTAAATTCTATTGGTGTTAGACAACACGTGTCAGGACCCACTCATTGTCATAATCATACTTTAGATCTAATATTGTCACATGGAATTGATATTTACGCCGTTGAAATTCTGCAGCAGAGTGACGACATCTCAGATCATTATGTAGTCTCGTGTATACTACATTTAGTTAAAGAGGCTAAACTGCCTCCCTGCCATAAATATGGTAGAACCATCACTTCTACCACTAAAGATCGCTTTATAAATAACCTTCCTGATCAGTTTCATCGCCTTAGCATACCAGACAGCTTAGAAGACCTCGATGTTGCAACAGAAACTATTGCCTCTGTCTTTTCCAGCACATTAGATTCAGTCGCTCCTTTGCGTTTAAAAAAGATTAAGGAATTTAATCCAGTGCCTTGGTACAGTGAGCAGACTCGGGCCCTAAAAACTGCAGCCAGAAAAATGGAGCGTAGCTGGAAGAAAACAAAACTAGAAGCATTTCACATTTCGTGGAGAGAGAAAATGATTGAGTACAGAAAGACCTTAAAAACTGCCAGATCTGCCTATTTTTCAGAACTCTTAGAAGAAAATAAACACAACCCTAGGTATTTATTTGATACAGTGGCTAAATTAACAAGAAATAAAGCTTCAACTTCTGAGGTTCCCAAAGAGCACAGCAGTAACGACTTTATGAACTTCTTTACTTGCAAGATTGATAATATTAGAGAGAAAATTATAACCATGCAACCGTCTACTACAGTATCGTGTCAGACATTGCATTGTAGTGTCCCTGAGGAAAAATTCATTTAATTTACTGCTTTAGGAGAGGAAGAATTGTCTAAACTTGTTAAGTCATCAAAATCAACAACATGTATTAAAAAATTCTTATTACAAAAACCATAACTAGATCCTAAAGAATTAGTCAATTACAGGCCGATCTCAAATCTTTGAAGGGCCCTAGAATGTGCTGTTCACTACATCCCCCCTGATCGGCTTGATCGAGGACCTTAAGTCGTTGATTCGGGACGATGCACTGAAAAGGAACAGTTGGAACAAAACACACACACCTCACCTCCTCCGTCTGACCAATGGCATTGGAAATAACATTTGGCTCGATATGTTCTACTTAGAGTTCAATGAGCTAAATTAAATGTCAGTTAGAATAATTTCTAAACAGGTTAGAAGCATTCTAGAGAAGGTACCTATGTGTGGATGAAAATCTCTAAAGAGTATTACAAGTGAGAGTAAACATTAAATAAAATGTTTAAGCAGATTTAGCAGGAAACCAGTTCTTTAAATGTCTGGATTGACATAATTTGGTATGGCACTTTTCAAGCTGCAAGCTAAGTGCACCTGCTTTGTTTAAACAGTTCCTTACATTGCCTGATTACAAGAATCTTCAACTAGTTCACCTGGTACGACAAATGACAAGACTGTATCTATTGTCATCTTATCAGGAGCAAAGCTCACAAGTAATAATTGCACTAATATACAGACAAATTAATGGGAGTAGTCCTATTGTGTGACATCCATTATCTTGGCTACGCTAGATGGTGTAGCTCAAGGGGCTGTATGTTGACCAGCAGTGGGGGTTGGGAATTTAAGTGTTCTGTCTAAAGTCTGCAGCTTCCTCTGGAGGGCTGCACCACAGGTCCAATCCACTATCTCTTATTTTGGAGGTCTCCTATAAGGAAGTTTGAATGACTGGAATGGAGAACAAAATAAACAACCCTGGCTGTGATCTACAATACTCTACATGTGGCCAGTAAACTAGCTGAATGGGAATTTCGCAGGGGGCTTTGACCCCCCTTTCCTGACATCCAAAGTGATTGTCACGGGCATGCAAAATAAACCTTGTGGTTTATAGAAATTGACTGAAAAGTCTGAAGCGAACATGAAGTGGAAAGTAATGAATCCTTCTTAGGCTGAAGTTACAGGGTTTTGATGTCTGCTGAATCTAAAAGCTTTCCTGTAGCTCAGTGGTTAGAGCATGGCACTAGCAATGCCAAGGTCATGGGTTCGATCCCAGGGATTGCACATACTCAGATACAAATGTATAGTATTATGCAATGTAAGTCGCTTTGGATAAAAGCGTCTGCCAAATGCATAAATGTAAATGTAAATGTAAAAGTCCCTGTTCAGTTATGGGCTACCCCCCTTTCCCTGGCTGTTGTCCACAGTCTGAGATGTTAGGTGGAGGGGGAGGGGCCCCGAACTGGTTATGCTGATAAAACCAGGTCTCTGTCAGTGGAGATGAACTCCTCTGACTTAAGGTCTTTGAGGGCTTTGAGAAGTATGTGCTGGATCTCTGCTAAGTTCTCAGCATCCTTACTTTTGATCCCTCTAGATTTCCTACTCCTATTATGGCTACTCTGTTTTTGGCCAGAGTTATCTCTACCCTTCTTCTGTCTTTGCCCTCTGTCATCCCACTGCCTGCTCTCATTTCTGGGGGCATACCTGTGATTGTTATGTCCCCTGTAACCTGAGAACCTTGGGCTCTCTGTGCTCTGCTGGAGATTGCTGCAATGGTCATAGCTGTTTTGGGGAAGTTCTGACTCCTCCATTTGAATGGGAGTTTTAGAGTCATGTCTAGATTCATTCACAGAAGCAAATCTTCTCTGTCAGTGTCTACCTTCCCACTGTCCCAGGCTCGCATGGCGAGCTGCCTCAGTTCTCCTGCAGACATGTTCTCAATGTCTACCATGAGTATGAGTGGTTTCCTAACAGTGGGGTAAAGGTTACTTACAAACAGGCTCTTAAACATTACATCTTCTTCTGCCCTAGGGTCATCTTTGCCGGCAAAATACATTTTCCTTAATCGCTCATAGTACTCTCTGGGAGACTCATGCCGGCCTTGCTTAATTCGGAAGGCTAAGAGGCGAGAGGCAGATGGGTTCTGATACAGAGTATACTCTACCAGAAGGGCTTTACACAATTCATCATAATTGTTAGCAATTGCTGGACTTTGTCTATCCACGTCACATAACTCAGATAATTCACAGCACATAGAAACACTTTCACCTAGATATTATCACATAGAGACTGTGTCTGTACCTCGAACTAGTAAATACAAAAAACTTCCAAAACCTTTTAAGGGTAAAAATTTAATTGATGTTCAAAAAATGAAAATCACAGATAAATCAGATAAACAAATGATAAAGCTTGGGTTACTGAATATTAGATCTATTTCTTCAAAAGCACTTATTGTAAATGAAATTATCACAGACAATAAACTAGACTTGCTGTGTTTGACAGAAACCTGGCTAAAACCAGACGATTACATTACTTTAAATGAATCTAGTCCTCAAGGTTATGATTATCGACACAATCCTCGACAGAAAGGCAAAGGGGGAGGTGTTGCTGTAATTTATAGTAATATATTCAGAATCATTCAAAAGAATTTCAAATATAATTCCTTTGAAGTGATGGTGCTTTATGTAACATTATGTAAGTTGACATTTGTGCTGGCTACTGTATACAGGCCACCAGGGCACCATACTGACTTTATCAAAGAATTTGCTGAGTTTCTATCAGAGTTAGTACTGGCTGCGGATAAAGTCCTTGTTGTTGGTGATTTTAATATCCATGTAGATAATAATAAAGACGCATTTGGATTGGCATTTGCAGATATTTTAAACTCTATTGGAGTTAAACAACACGTGTCAGGACCCACTCATTGTCGTAATCATACCCTAGATCTAATACTGTCGCATGGAATAGATATTGATGCTGTTGAAATTCTACAGCAGAGCGATGATATATCAGATCATTATTTAGTCTCGTGTATAATACAATTAGCCAAGGCTACAAAACCACCACCCAGCCATAAATATTGTAGAAAAATCACGTCTGCCACTAAAGATTGCTTTATAAATAATCTCCCCGAGCAGTTTCATCGCCTTAGTATACCTGACAACATAGAAGAACTCGATGCTGCAACAGAAACTATTGGCTCTCTCTTTTCCAGCACATTAGATGCGGTCGCTCCATTAACATTAAAGAAGATTAAGGAAACTAATCCAACGCCGTGGTATGATGAGCACACTCGGGCTCTAAAACGAGCTGTTAGAAAAGCTGAACGTAGTTGGAAGAAAACAAAACTAGAAGTTTTTCGCCTTTCGTGGAAAGAAAAAATGATTGAGTACAGAACAGCCATAAGAAATGCTAGATCTACTTATTTTTCAAATCTCTTAATAGAAAACAAACATAATCCTAGGTATTTATTTGACACAGTGGCTAAATTAACTAGAAACAGAGATTCAACTGCTGACGTTTCCATAGAGCACAGCAGTAATGACTTTATGAACTTCTTTACTTGCAAGATTGATAATATTAGAGAGAAAATTATAAACATGCAACCGTCTACAGTTTCTCTTCAGACAGTGCACTGTAGTGTCCCTGAGGTAAAACTAGAATCATTCGCCGCTATAGGAGAGGAAGAATTATCTAAACTTATCAAATCATCAAAATCAACGACATGTATGTTAGACCCAATGCCGACTAAACTACTGAAAGAAATGCTTCCAGAGGTCGTAGGTCCACTTCTTGATATAATTAATTCATCTTTAACACTAGGACACGTGCCAAAAACCTTTAAGCAGGCTATTATCAAACCTCTTATTAAAAAACCTCAACTAGATCCGAGAGATATAGTAAATTACAGAGCCAATCTCGAATCTACCTTTTCTGTCAAAGATACTAGAAAAGGCAGTTTCAACACAACTGTGTTCCTTTTTAGAAAGAAATGGAATCTGTGAGGATTTCCAGTCAGGATTTAGACCATACCATAGTACTGAGACTGCTCTCGTTAGAGTTACAAACGATCTACTCCTATCATCCGATCGTGGCTGTATTTCTCTATTAGTGTTATTAGATCTCAGTGCTGCTTTTGACACTATCGATCATAACATTCTTTTAAAAAAGACTTGAAAACTATATTGGCATTAGTGGAATTGCTTTGGCATGGTTCAAATCATACTTATCTGACCGTTATCAGTCTGTGGTAGTTAATGAAGAGATGTCGTATCGATCACAGGTTAAATATGGGGTACCACAAGGCTCAGTATTAGGACCGTTGCTTTTCACTCTGTACATGCTGCCCTTAGGAGAGATAATTAGGAAGCATGGTGTTAGTTTTCACTGCTACGCTGACGATACTCAGCTCTATATTTCCTCGCGCCCTGACGAAACCTACAAATTCACAAAACTAACAGAATGCATAGCTGACATTAAAAACTGGATGACAAGAAATTTCTTATTATTAAATTCAGAAAAAACTGATTTCCTAATCTTTGGACCAAAAACTTCCTCACGAAAAAACCTTGAATACTCTCTAACACTTGACGGGTGCTCCATTAAACCTTCGTCCTCAGTTAGGAACCTGGGTGTGCTCTTTGATACCAATCTTTCATTTGAAAGTCATGTTTCTAGTATCTGTAAAACCGCCTTCTTCCATCTAAAAAATATATCTAAATTACGACATATGCTCTCAATGACAAATGCGGAACAGTTGGTTCATGCATTCATGACCTCAAGACTAGATTATTGTAACGCTCTACTGGGTGGTTGTTCTGCTCGGCTTTTAAACAAACTACAGTTGGTTCAAAATGCGGCAGCTAGAGTTCTTACTAGAACCAGAAAGTATGACCATATTAGCCCAGTTCTGTCAACATTACATTGGCTCCCTATTAAACATCGTATAGATTTTAAAATCTTGCTACTTACTTATAAAGCTCTAAATGGTTTAGCTCCCCAGTACCTAAGTGAGCTCTTAATGCATTATAGTCCTTCACGTTTATTGCGATCTCAGAATTTAGGCCAGTTGATAATACCCAGAATATCAAAATCAACTGAAGGCGGCAGATCATTTTCCTATTTAGCACCTAAACTCTGGAACAATCTTCCTAGCATTGTTCGGGAAGCAGACACACTCTGTCAGTTTAAATCTAGACTAAAAACACATCTCTTTGCTCTTGCATACACATAACACATCATCAATACATTAACATTTTTCAAATCCGTTAAAGGATTGTTACGCTGCAATAATTAGGTCGGCCGGAACCGAGAACATTTCCTATAACACTAGATATACCTGTACATCAGAACAAGAATGGCATCTACGCTAATATCTGTCTCTCTGCTTATCCTGAGGTTTGCCGGGTGCTGGATCCAGGCCGTATCCAGGTCAGATGGAGAACCTGCGTCTGGACCTGACTACAACGTAGCCCAGGATCCCCGTATCCGCTTGCATATATTTATATATAATCGATTTTTAATCTCTATAATAAAAATGTACAATTCAGATTTTGATCTCCATATACATTTACATATATATATATCTTCCAAGGGGTTTTTTCCCTCCTAGGACTTTTTTCCCAGTGCTAGCACGCTGGGTTTTTCTCCTAGGGGGTTTTTTCCACCCCTGGAAGTCAGCCGACATTGGCTTAATGTAGCACCATCTTGTATATGTTACATATTACCACGCTTGTTTGTACAGTTTTAACCACTTCCCTTTTTTTCTGTGCTTCTAATATGTAAAGCTGCTTTGAAACAATTACCAATTGTAAAAGCGCTATATAAATAAATTTGACTTGACTTGACTTGACATGTACAATCTGGGATGCAGTCTTTCTCAGAAGAAAGACTTTGTCAGCCATGCTGGCCTCAGGGAAGTATGTCAAGGCTGCATTTACATCCTTTAAATACAACTCTATGTTGTTATCAGTAGTCTCAGGGTTAAAAATCTCTATGTCACGTGCTAATTCTCTAAGAATTTGCAGTCTGTTGCTAGATGGTAGCATACTAGGAAGCTCAGGTAAGCAGTCTCGGCTCCTAGTCTACCCAAGTGTTCCCTATTCTGGATTTGGGTACCATTTGAGTCGGGAAGCCGTTGTTTGAACAGAACACAAGTTTTGTTTTCTATTTCTTGTTGCTTTTTCAGCTCAGAAATTTCAAGCAAAACTGAACGTAACTCAGCTTTAGTCCTAGTCTCACTAGAGCTTAGAAAATTTAACTTCTCTGTCTGTATCAGCAGGTCATTTCGAGTATGGGTCAACTCTGCTTGCAGAGTGGCCATGTCAGTTTTGACTCTTTTAAGTTCAACATCCTGACTGTCAGTAATGGACTGTAAGCTTTTTGTCTCTGATGACAATCCGCATATTTTAGCCCTTAATTTCAAATTATCCCTACGCAGATCAGCCAGCTCATTTTTTAGTTCCTGGAACAAATCTTTGTTCTGTTCTTGGGCAAGGGATATTTTGTCTGTGGCCTGGTTTGGTTGTACAGGCCAGTTTAGTGCTAGGCTGGAAAAAAGCTTTATCAGTGAAGCACCCTTTAAGGCCTGGCTTACTGCTTCAGTGGTCATATCAGCCATCTTTATCTATTTATTATATATACTTGTCTTGTATGTATAATAAATAAATACACCACCCAAACTAGCTAAACTCTGAAAGTTTACCACTAGTGTAAGCAGCTCTAAGCCACTCTAGACAATGAATGTCACACACACTAGGGGGTGAGAATTCTAGCACTTTTCTCTAATTTGTCAGAGGGCACTACCCTTACCTGACAGGTTCCAAAAATTCCAAAACCATATGCTAGACTTACAAGGTGAACACCATATGCTATATTTCTAGTAGTAATTAGCTATAATCAACAATTACAACATTGCAAAAATAATGCAAGCTCTATGCCACACTAAAATCACAATTCTATACACTTTGCAACCAATCCTATTCATAAATAGTACCAAAGAGTTTAGCAGGGAAACTATCAATCAGGCTTAGAGAGAACCATTCTTGCTATGCAATTGGTTTCTGACTTGGTGAAATACTTTGTTTCCTTCGTCTGTTATTTTTCAGTGTATTGACTTGTGTTGATAAAACAGAAGGCTCATTTCAATCTAAGTTAGCCCACCCAGGGACGCCAATTATGTAGTGATTTTTACTTTGTCCATCCAAGGACGCGAAGTAAAATAGGGATTGGTACTCACGTCACCGCTGACGTTGTGATTTTGGATCACACGTCTCTTAAGGTGTGGTTATGAGTACATCAGATAACCACTTTCCCCCCCTTTCCCTAGTTCAGGGCACCAGTCAGGGTCATTCACTCCCTACAGGGGCTTTCATTCATTTAGAATTAATGTAAAGTGGTTAGCTGATTTATCTGAAAGATTGGTGAAATTGCTAACTTGTAGAGCCTTTTTTGTATTATCAGCACAAGGAAGACACAAGTGTAATAAAATAAATTTTATTAACAAAAAGATAAACAAGAATAACTAACACAACTACTAAATGAATACCATGAATGATGAAGGAATAAAGTGCATAAGATACATAGAATACAAGTGATTAAGTTGAGTGTGGCTATGGAAGAGTTACGTTATCTTAGGGAAAGATAAACTGTTTCTCTGAAAATAATAAGGTGGAGAACCTTATTATGCACCAAACAAATAAACGAAGGATTATTTGTTATTAACTAACATCAGCTATATTACATCTAATGGAAATTAGGAAATTATATACTGATAAAATACAACAATGCCAAGGTCTCTGGAAAGAGGTTTGGTTAAGTGATATTTACGTTCCACTTGGTCGAGTCCGATGACGGTGACATCTTCCACTGGTTGTGTTGGGTGACAATGCAGTGGGGAGAGGAGCCAGAATCTGTTTCAACAGTCTTGAACACGAAGCTCTGTGGGATGCTGATCTCCTAGAGCACCAAAGGGTCCTAAAATCTGGAACACGCAGACGAGGCCCTGGCCTAGGTGCAGAAGGTCCTTAACAATCTGGAACACGCAGACGAAGGTACCTTGAAGTGAAGGTTTGCTCTCCTGAGCTTAACCTTGTTGTAGATGTCGTCACTGTCTCGCTGGACGGAAACTTTGAACGTAGTGTTGGTTAATGTCTCTTTCCTCAAAAGCTGGAGGCTTAGAACGTGGTCGTCTCTGTTGCTGCCTCACAAGCTGTAGACTCAGATCATGGGATCTGTTGTTGTCTCTCTGGATGGACCAGAGGCTCAGAATGGTGTTGTATCTGTTAATATCTGTCCCCGTGCAGGACAGACTCAGAACGGTGTATCTGTTGTGTCTTTCCCTGTTTGAAGGGCAGACTCAGAACGATATATCTGTTATGTCTATCCCCTTTGACGGACAGACTCAGAACAAGGAGTGTCTGTAGAAAGGGTACCTTTATCCCTTTCCGATGAGGAGGAGATTGCATTTGGCGCTTCTCCATTCGAGTGCTGTGATTGGCTGCTGGCATCAGAGGGGACACACAGAGTGTGGCCCACCCTTCTCTCCCCTGTGGAACTCACTTGCAAGTTGGAAGTCTTTACAGTGTCTTTAAAGTTTACCAATGCATTTCTCACTTTCCAAACCACCACCAGAATACCTTTGGCAATATTCTAAACAAATAGAGACTAAACATGATGGAAAAAGATTGAACTGTCATTCAATTGTACATTAACAGCTGTATTTGTATCAGATGTTGCACTACAAATGGCTGTCACTGAGAATACTTATTTCGGTGAATAAGTATCAAATGGATGTGTAGTTTGCATCAGTTGTAAGGTTTTCAAACATAGTTTTGAATGGATTCGGATGGATCTTTGTGATCTGAGATGAGAAGCCTTGTCCTTCCCAGGCTTGGTACAAGAGGTCTTCTTCTTACCCTCTAAGAGAGGTCTGGATGTTGGCCTTCCATCTTTATCTGATGCCGTAGGACAGTTTGTTTGTGTTAGTCCACCGAGATCCAATCAAAATGTAGCAAACCTTTGTCCACTGTTACGGACAGAGAGAGGCCCAGCCATAAACTGGGCCCTAGAATGTGCTGTTCACTACATCTTACTTTTCTGTCAAAAATACTAGAAAAGGCAGTTTCATCGCAACTATGTTCCTTTTTAGAAAGAAATAATATCTGTGAGGATTTCCAGTCAGGATTTAGACCATAGTACTGAGACTTCTCTCATCAGAGTTACTAATGATTTGCTCTTATCATCAGATCGTGGTTGTATCTCTCTATTAGTGTTACTGGATCTTAGTGCTGCATTTGACACTATCGATCACAATATTCTCTTAAATAGACTTGAAAATTATGTTGGCATTAGTGGAATTGCATTGGCATATTTCAAATCATACTTATCTGACCGTTATCAGTTTGTAGTAGTAAACGATGAGATATCATATCGATCACAAGTTAAATATGGAGTACTGCAAGGCTCAGTACTAGGACCATTGCTTGTTACTCTGTACATGCTACCCTTGGGAGATATCATTAGGAAGCATGGCGTTAGTTTTCATTGTTACGCTGATGATACTCAGCTCTATATTTCTTCACGCCCTGACGAAACTTACCAATTCACAAAATTAACAGAATGCATAGCTGATATAAAAAACTACATGACCATGCAACTAGATTTCCTACTACTAAATTCAGGAAAACAGAGATTCTAATTTTTGGACCAAAAACTTCTTCACGTAATAACCTAGAATATTGTCTAACACTTGATGGCTGCTCTGTTAAGTCTTTGTCATCAGCTAGGAACTTGGGTGTGCTCTTTGATACCAATCTTTCATTTGAAGGCCATGTTACTAGCATCTGTAAAACCGCTTTCTTCCATCTTAAAAATATATCTAAACTACGACATATGCTCTCAATGAAGAATGCAGAACAGTTAGTTCATGCGTTCATGACCTCAAGGTTAGATTACTGTAACGCTCTACTGGGTGGTTGTTCCTCCCGCTTGATAAATAAAATACAGCTCGTACAAAATGCAGCAGCTAGAGTCCTTACTAGAACTAGGAAGTATGACCATATTAGCCCAGTTCTGTCATCACTGCATTGGCTTCCTGTTAAACATTGTATAGATTTTAAAATCTTGTTAATTACTTACAAAGCACTAAATGGTTTAGCCCTCCAGTACCTAAGCGAGCTCTTAATGCATTATAGTCCTTCACGTTTATTGCGATCTCAGAATTCAGGCCAGCTGATAATACCTAGAATATCGAAATCAACTGCAGGTGGTAGATCCTTCTCCTATTTGGCACCTAAACTGTGGAACAACCTTCCTAGCATTGTTCGGGATGCAGACACACTCTGTCAGTTTAAATCTAGACTAATAATGCATCTCTTTAACCTGGCATACACATAACACATTATATATTTATATTTTCAAATCCGTTAAAGGATTATTAGGCTGCATAAATTAGTTCAGCCGGAACCGGGAACACTTCCTATAACACCAGATGTACTTGTTACATCAGAAAAAGAATGGCATCTACGCTAATATTAGTCTTTCTGTTTATCCGAGGTTTACCGTAGTCAACCGGATTCGGGGCCGTTTCCAGATGAGACCGAGGACCGGTGCCTTGACACGACCACAACACAGCAGAGATCGAGTCGACTAGATCATCCATTGTGAAGACATCATCAACACGACAGCCAGTGCCACAGTTTCCTCAAAATTATAATCACGATTATTAATTGTGTTTATTCTATCAAAAGAGTAATGTAACTATGGCTATTTTGCAAGTTCCTTACCAACCTACACTTCACCCAAAAGGCCTGTAGGTGGCACAAAGACTTAAATTTAACCAACTATGATAACTTCGTTAGATGGTAAATCAATACAAAACATGGTTTTGGTGAGCGCTTTGTAATATGTATTCACATTAGATTTTAAAGCAACACAATTAGTTTGCAATAAGACAAACCAGATTCAAATTGCCCAGCAAATTCGTAAAGCAAAGAAAAATCATTTCTAGCTGATCAACATTATGAAAACTGGTAAAACCTTTAGGAACTTCAAAAGATAAAACAGGGAAATTCCTAATATTACTTCCAATATTTCCAAATTATGTTCATTTTCATAGAGCGGGCCAATAGCGTGACAATTATTTAAAATCAATCGAGAGAAGCAGATATCGTTATTGTGATAAAATAAGATTAATCGTGCAGCCCTAATTTAATTTAATTTGACTTGACATTTGATATTCAACAGTATCATTGACATTTATTCAACAGTGCTTTTGATCTGCCTGCTTTGACACTATTCTTTAAAAGGAAAAATTATATACCAATTATCAATGTAAAGCTGCTTTGACACAATCTGCATTGTAAAAAGCGCTATATAAATGAAGGTGACTTGACTTGACTTGACCATATTTCTACTGGCTATTTCATCTCTTAAAAGAATAGGAGATCTTCAAGCACTTTCAGCTGCTTCTTTGTGTTTGGAATTCGCACCAGGAATGGTCAAAGCGTTCCTGCACACTAGACCAGGCTATATGCCTAAGGTCCCCACCAACATCCCAGGTTCCATTGTACTTCAGGCCTTCCATATTCCTCCATTTACAACTTCGGATCAGGAAAAACTCAATCTGCTCTGCCCAGTGAGGGCTTTAGATGCATATGTCCACAGAGCTGCCCTGTGGGGCAAAAGAGATCAATTGTTTGTGTGTTTTATGGGTCTCATTAGAAAGGAGGTCCAGCATCTAAGCAAAGAATGAGCAAGTGGGTGGTCGAGGTTATCTCACTTGCTTATGAGGCGGCCAGACAGCCATCTCCATTAGCTGTCCGTGTTCACTCGACTAGGGGTATGGCGGCCTCAAAGGCCTTAATGTCAGGAATATCTATTAATGACATATGTGGTTCTGCTGGATGGTCATCCCAGCACACATTTATTGGATTTACAACCTGGACGTAGGCTCCTCTCCAGGGTCCTCAGTTCTGTCTACAAGATAACAGACAGGTACTTGGTGATACGGCGTAGTTGGGATAGCGTTCCCATCACGTCATTCGACGTAGCATCGATAGTTCCCACGAAAGGGAACGTCTCGGGTTACAGATGTAACCCCTATTCCCTGAGTAAGGGAACGAGACGCTACGTCACGTTGCCGTACCCCCGGCATACCTGTGAGCGTCTTGCTTCAGACATATTCCAGAAGCTAGCGTTCTTTGTTCTGGGTATGCTTTATAGTTTCCTGGTCCCTGACGTCACCTGCCTCTGACGTCACGTTTCCTCATTGGTTGGATACAGAGGTGCTTCACAAACACAAAATGCAGAGGGTTCCCATCACGTCATTTGACGTAGCGTCTCGTTCCCTGTAACAGGGGTTACATCTGTAACCCGAGACGTTTTCTCCTATAATGCCTGATGAGTTTGGAGAACACTTGACGAGATCACAGACCATTCATTCATACAGAATTTCTCCAGATCCTTCAGATTCCCAGCTCCATGCTGGTGCTTCTTCTCTTCAGTTCACCTCACTCATTTTCTTTAGGTTTCAGGTCAGGGAACTGGGATGGTCATGGCAGAAGCTTCATTTTGTGCTCGGAGACACATTGTTGTGTTGGTTTTGATGTTTGTTTTGGATTATTGTCCTGATGGAAGATCCAACCACGGCCCATTATTGGATTTCTAGTGGCCAGGTTTTGATTTTTTTATCTGTTGGTATTTGATAGAATTCCATGATACCATGTATCTGAACAAGATGTCCAGAACATCCAGCAGAAAAATAGGCCCATAACATTAAAAATCCAGTATTATATTTAACCGTGGGTATGGGGTACTTTTTATCCAGGTGTGCACCAAACCCATCTGGTGGGTTTGCTGCCAAAAAGCTCTTTTTTTTTTTTTTTTTTAAATATTTATTCTGACCATAGAAGCCGGTCCCATTTGAAGTTCTAGTCTTGTCTGACAACTGAATATGCTGGAGATTGTTTCTGGGTGAGTGAGGAGGATTTTTCTTGAAACCCTCTCGAACAACTTGTGGTGATGTAGGTGCTGTTTGATAAATCAAAATTTAAAATGACCACCACTGTATTTAACTTACATCCTGTAGAGAACTTTTTGCTTTTGTACGTTTGACTGAATTGTACAATTGTTTATTTCCTATTGTTATTTATAATGACTATTGTTAATTTAAATGTTGTTCAATGAATATTATTTTATATAAATAATATGTTGTATTTTGTATTGAGAAAGGGTCCATTTGTGAATAATATGGATTAAGTAAGAGTTACATTAATAGATGATTGAAAACTATGAGTGAATGAGTCAGTCCCAAGAGACTTTTAAATTGAAAGGGACTTTTGTAAACAAAGGATGTTGTTTTAGTGCTGTTATGGGAAATTCCTTTAACTGTAAAAAGGACAAATACACAGATCGCTTTCTCAGCGGACATTCAAATGGATTTATATAATGGATATAACATTATGGATATCGACCTGAAGAATAAATGTTATATCAGGCACGGGTAATACTCACTCAGGCAATCTCTCTCTCTCTCAGTAATACTGTACAAAATGCAATGAGTTCCAATGGAGGGACTCATTCCTTTGTTACTAGTTCTAAAGTGACGTTTTAGAATTAGTAACAGAGCCTTGGTCATAGTGACAACTTGAGATTTGAATCAGTGGTGGAAGGAAGTAGTTCTTCACAAAAGAGGGTTTTAAAGACACTCCATTGTTATTTCTTATTTATTTACACACTCGTGCCTGTGATTCTGCCTGCGGCCTCGTGCTTACAGCCGAATCACAGCTGTGCTGATATACAGCCTTATTGCACAGCAATGAGTCTGATATTGCTCATATTTATATACAGTACTGTGTATATACGACAGAAGCTTGTGGTAAATTATGTCTTTACTACCTTTCTTGGGCTTGAGAGTGGTAGTTGCATAGGCTGTCGATGGAGGGACAGAAAGCGCTCAGATTTCTTAAAAAAGATCTTCATTTGTGTTCCAAAGTTTAATTGTGTAGGTGAGTAATTAATGACAGAAATTGAATTGGGTGAACTAACCCTTTAAATCAGCCTCTCCAATGTATTGGGTATTTTTGAGATTATACATAATAATTATATGTAATTATATTTCTAATTTAAATTTTAAATTATTATTTTTTTAATATCCAATACATTGGATCCAATATCCTTTGGTCACAGCTAAAACCATGCAAACAAGATCATGTCACCAGTATTTTTGACTGTTTTCTAGAAAAAGAAAGCCTGAAAAGGTTAATTTGGAATTAAAGCCAGCCATTTAGATTGGAACTAGCCAGTGAGCTTAACCATTGCTGTGTGAAATATGAATGAGACTCCATGAACGGTCCACTGAGACCCTTGTCTGATTGACAGAACCGTGGAGATTTGTTAGAGAGAGACCGACCGCCCACTGCACCCTGCTGACTTCTAATTTATATCCCACCATCCATCTTGCCTGCAGTTTCACGCTCATAAGCATGACATCTACTCTGTTCACAATGATGTCTTCAGTCAGCCTGCTTCTCAAGGCTGCCATTGGGCCAATCGGGAGCAGCATCAAGGTGCTCTTGCTCTCTGTCTGATTCGTTCTTATTTATTAAGGATGCATTTGGAAACCCATTGACTTGACTTGCTGTAAACTGTCTGCATACTCATCAGCCTGGTCACGTCAGAATTGAAATGAACTTGAGATGACTTGAAATTATGTTCTGTGAGGTGTTTTTTTTTTAGCACGCGCTCAGCTTGGTGAGATTAAAAGCTGCACATCCATACTGGCAACCTTCATAACACCTACAGTGTTTACAGAGGGTTTGATGACTAATAAGCCTAAAAGAAGGTGACTATAAATAACAGACAAACAACAGAGAAGTAACAGATAAAAGCTACATGAATGCGCTTTTTATATTAATTTACGTTGTTATTTTTGAAGCAATATAAAAAAAAATGTTAACACAAACTTACAGAGACTTTGATGTGACTTTGTTTTAATAAATTAATATAAATATACAAAAATATTATAATATTGTATTATATTATATTATATAATATATATTATATTATATTATATTGTATTATATTATATAAGTTAACAGTGCATTGTTCTAAAAGCATAAAATACAAAGCACATTAAAATATTTTTAAAATAAGTTTTCAGTGCTGAATGAGGCTCTATTTATGATTAACATTCCTTATACTTCTCTGTCTGCCATCATTGATTTAATGCATTCTAGGATTGCATTCTCCCCAGAGGATATTTGTGATGTTTTCCTTAGATTTTGGCTAAACAGGCCATCTTAGATGTCATCATAATGCAGCAGATTTTTTTTTTTTTTTTTGGAACATGTTGAGAGTGTGTCTTAAAATGCTCCCTGTGGAGACAGAGTAGGGCTGTGACGGTATGGGATTTTTCTTACCGCGGTGAAGACGCAACATATCACCGCGGTTTGGCGGTTAATCGCAACCCCCCTCCCCGACCTCCGTGGAAATATAATGACTTAAGAATGCATGCAGCTTGTAAATGAACGTGGAAATAAAGCAGTCGGTCTTCTTTATTATTTAAACAGCAAATTATATTAACAATAATAAAATAAAATTACATTTATTTCAACTTTGTTTTTCCGATGTCTTTTGAGTTTAATAGGAAATATGGAACAGTTTTTAACTATTTAACAGCAAATTGCCATTACTATTATTTAACTTAACAAGGCTACATTTACAACAACATTTTAAAGTGGAACATAAAAGATGCCTTTTTTTTTCTTATTTGGGGTTTTTCAAAGTGCAACATAAGGGAACATCAGGAACATCATTTTTAAACTACTGGGCCGCTTAAGTGAATCGGCAAGTCCTGCTGCTTTATTTTTCGGTCTTGAAGTTAACTTAGAATTTAGACCAGCTAAAATATATTGTTAGACCAAAAATATCTTATCAATTAATTAAGTAATAAAGACATGTAATAAAGTAATAAAGAAATTTAATAAAAACAGAAAGACGTCTATTGCTTCAGCCTTATTCAAAGGCCGCAGAAACATGGATTCATTTGTTACGAACTTCAATCCATTCCACAACTGACATTCTTGGTTTTCTTCCTATTTATTAAATATAGGCAATTGGTTGATGAAACATTGATTGAAATTGAGATACAATTTCTACAAAACGAAATTCACTTTAAAGAAAGACTTAGACTTAGACTACAAATGGACTACTTTTTTTAAATTGTATTTTATATTTACGCTCACAATAACAACAACAACACCTTGTAGGCTACTTTTGTAAAATAGATTAAATAAAAACAGGGTGCACTTTCAGCTGTCTCTCTGCGAGAATCTTTCTGAAACGTCTCAAAAATTAATTTAAACTCTGTAAAATAACAGTACCTAAAAGAAAGAAACATCTCTATTTGACAAGCAATTTGTAGGTCTGTGTTAAATAAGAGGCAATCTATCCGCTGGAATGTGTTGTTTCTGAAATCATGGCCAGTGCTCGTTGCGGCTGTTATCCGTTCTCTTGGCGCTCCTTTGGTTTTAATGAGTAAATCAGCCTAAATATTTATTCCTGCCGGTATTTTAGTCTGCGATATCAAAATCACTAAACATTATATAGGCCTATCATATAAGCTAGTCTATAATATTATTCGATAATAACATCAAATAAATAAATGCAATGATAATTCACCACATGATTCACTGTTAAATCAGTTTTTGTAAACTGTGGGGCAGATGGACTCAGGTGCACAACAAATTTTAACACATGCCATCACTGCTTGTGGGAAGGGCCCCATCTCATTCTTTGCGGTACGCCGCTAGATGTAGGCTATATATAAAAGCTGTTTTAAAGCATTTGCTGTATGGATTAAAAAATAGGCTAGTAAATATATTCATATATCAGACAAAATTGCGTTGCAGCAAATCCTTTAAATTTTAAGGTAGGCCTATTCAGAACAGAGCAACATAAAAATCAGAATATATAAGCAGCTATACGATTATAGGACAAAGTTTTACATATATGCCATTATAATTTGTGTTTCATTTTTTTAATTGTATCGAATTATAAAATAAAACGCCTGTTTTAGGCCTTTCCTTATTTTTATATTTTAGACATCCATCAATTATGGTTATGAAAAAAAAAAAAAATGAGTGGCCATCTCCTCATTGAATGTGCCTTTAGACAGAAATCGTCTCAGGTTACAGATGTAACCCTGGTTCCCTGAGTAGGGAACGAGACGCTGCGTGGTAACGCATTGGGAACCTTCTGCGTGATGTCGTCACTGAAGCACTCATGTATCTAACCAATCGCGTAGCGAGACGTCAGAGACGGGTGACGTCACGGACCAGGAAACTATAAAGCATACCCGGATGCAGAGCACGCTAGCTTCTGGATAAGTCTGAGACAAATGCTCGCAAGTATGCAGGGGGTACGGCAAGAGACACAGCGTCTCGTTCCCTACTCAGGGAACCAGGGTTACATCTGTAACCTGAGACGTTCCCTTTCGTGGGAACTGTCGACGCTGCGTGGTAACGCATTGGGAACGCTATCCCAACTGTGCCGTAGCGGCAAATACTTGCCAGGTTATCTTGGCAGAACTGATGACCCCGGAGTGGAGCCGACATCAAGGTTATAAAACCTTACAAACGTGTGCTGACATGACCAGCCAGCCGCGTCACAAATGTCACCGATGGAGACACCTGACATCAAGGCTTTTGATGCCGCCATACCCCGCGTAGAATGGGCACGGACATTCAGAGGAGAAGGCTGTCCGGCCGCATCATATGCAAGTGTGATGGCCTCGACCACCCACTTGCTCATCCTCTGCTTAGATGCAGGGCCCCCTTTTTTAGGGGACCCATAACAGACAAAAAGCTGATCAGTCTTACGCCACAGGGCAGCTCTGTGGACGTAAGTATCCAAGGCCCTCACAGGGCAGAGCAGATTTAGTTTTTCCTGATCCGAAGATTTAAAAGGAGGAGGGCAGAAAGCCTGGAGCACAATGGGACCTGGAACGTGGGTAGGGACCTTAGGGACATAGCCCGGTCTAGGATGCAGGAATGCTTTCACCATTCCTGGAGCAAATTCAAGGTATGAGGAAGCAACTGGCAGTGCTTGTAAATCTCCTATCCTTTTCAGAGAAGTGATAGCAAGTAGGAAAATAGTCTTTAGAGTGAGGAACCTCTCAGGAACCTCCTCTATTGGTTCAAAGGGCGCCTCGGCCAACCTTTGTAAAACCACGGCCAGGTCCCAGGCCGGAACCCTTGTGCGCACTGGAGGCCTCAACCTCAGTGTGCCACGGAGGAAGCGAGTGACCAGGGGGTCTCGACCCACCGAAAGGCCACCTACAAGGGGAATATGAAAGGCAGATATAGCCGCAACGTAAACCTTTAACGTTGAAGGGGATAGGCCCTCCGAGAACTTTTCTTGGAGAAATGTAAGCACGTGGCTAATAGAGGCGTGGACAGGGTCCACATTAATACGTCTGCACCAGGCAGAGAACAGATTCCACTTGTATAAATAAAGCTTCCTCGTGGCGGGAGCTCTGGAGTTTAATATGGTCTCCACAACCTCGGTTGGGAGACCAGCATCTACGAACCTGGCCCCCTCAGAGGCCAGGCCCATAGTTTCCATAATTCTGGGCGGGGGTGTATTATCCGGCCGCCCGCTTGTGACAGGAGGTCCTGTCTGAGGGGAAGCTCCATTGGGGAGCCGTCTAGTAGGGACACTAGGTCCGAGAACCATATTCTGGTTGGCCAAAAGGGAGCCACCAGTATTAGGCTGACCCCCTCCCGGCGTACTTTCTCCAGAACTCCCGGGAGCAAGGCGATCGGGGGAAATGCATACAAACGCCGCCTCGGCCACGTCTGTACCATGGCATCCAGCCCCAGAGGTGCTGGATGGGTGAGGGAGTACCAGAGTGGACACTGGGTTGACTCTCCCGAAGCAAATAGGTCGACTTCCGCTCGACCGAAATTTTTCCATAGGAGATCCACCACTTCTGGGTGAAGTCTCCACTCCCCGGGCCTCGGGCCCTGCCTCGACAGGGCGTCTGCTCCCATATTTTGGCGCCCTGGGATGTAAGCTGCTCTCAGGGAGAGCAGCTTCCCTTGGGCCCACAGGAGGATCTGACGGGCCAAGTAATAAAGTTGGCGAGACCGCAAACCCCCCTGATGATTTATATAGGCGACCACAGCAGTGTTGTCCGTGCGGACCAACACATGATGGCCTCTCAGGTCTGGGAGAAAGTGTTTCAATGCCAGAGACACCGCCATCATCTCCAGCCGATTTATGTGCCAGGAGAGCTGATGGACCTCCCATGAGCCCTGAGCTGGATGGCCACTCATGATCGCCCCCCAGCCCGTGAGAAAAGCGTCTGTCGTAAGCATTACGCGACGACCAGAAGTCCCCAGCACGGGTCCCTGGGACAGGAACCAGGGATCTTTCCACATGACCAGAGCACGAAGGCATCGTCGTGAGACTTTGATCATGCGAAAAGGATTTCCCCTCGGGGAGAATCCCCTGGTCCTGAGCCACCACTGTAAGGGTCTCATGTGCAGGAGGCCAAAAGGTATCACGTTGGACGCAGCTGCCATCAGACCCAACAGCCTCTGGAACTGTTTTACAGTGAGTGACTGGCCTAACTTCACCCCTTTCATAGCCATAAGAATGGCACTCACCCGAGCGGGAGACAGATGTGCCCGCATCGTGGTGGAGTCCCAAACTACCCCCAGATAAGTGATAGTTTGAACCGGAACTAGCACACTCTTTTTTGCGTTGAGCCTCAGCCCAAGCCTCTCCATGTGACGCAGAACAACATCTCGATGCTGGACTGCCAGTTGCTCTGACTGAGCTAGAATCAACCAATCGTCGATGTAATTCAGCACGCGGATGCCCTGAAGCCTTAGCGGGGCCAGAGCCGCATCCACGCACTTCGTGAATGTGCGGGGTGATAACGATAGGCCAAACGGAAGAACCTTGTACTGGAAAGCTTCGCCCCCGAAAGCAAACCTGAGGAACTTCCTGTGAGAAGGATGGATGGACACATGAAAGTATGCATCTTTCAGGTCTATCGCCACAAACCAGTCCTCGGACCTGATCTGTGGGATAATCTGTTTGAGTGTAAGCATCTTGAACTTGAGCTTCTGGATTGAGCGATTTAACACGCGTAAATCTATGATAGGACGTAGTCCTCCATCCTTCTTTGGAACAATGAAGTAACGGCTGTAGAAGCCTGACAGCTTGCTGGGAGGAGGGACCCTTTCTATAGCTCCTTTTTGCAAGAGTGTCATAACCTCTTGTTCCATCACCAGAGACTGCTCGGGGGTCACCACTGTGGGAAGGACCCCATTGAATATGGGCGGGCGAGACCCGAACTGTATTCTGTAACCCTTTTCTATCATGAGCAGCACCCAATTTGATATATTTGGAAGTAGTTTCCACTCTGCCAAAAAATCTACTAAGGGAACCAGTCTCTCGAGACTGGTCTCTGGTGTTTTTTGAGCACTTGGCTCGGTGATCTGACACGGCGCGCCGGCAGACAACCGAATCAAGTGGCCGGCCCTCCTCGAAGGACCGGCGGGGACCGCCGTGCCCTGACGCACACTGGGTGGCAGGGTTGACGGACTGTCCCCCTGAGGGTGCCGAAGGGAAGCGGCGATTAGATGTATTTTTTCCCGGCTTCCTCCGGAGGGGACCACCCTCATTGGGTCCTGACCCACAGATGTCAGGACCGCTTTGAAGCCTTCCTGGCGATGATAACGGCCCGCAGGTCCGTTTTACCCTTGGAAGGCTTCTTATGAGCGGACCGACCCGGTCCCCAAGCTGTTTGTGGGGGAGCTCAAGTGGCCACGCTCACTTTCTGTTGCGCTCTGTGGTGCGCTGAGGAGCTCGTGGACGGCCGAGGCTGCTCCCGCTCAGCAGCCTCGGGGGGAATAGAGCGGCGGGGGATGAACCTCTGGAACGCCGCTGATTGTTTTTTCGCCTCCTGGAACCTCTCGACGACTGTATTTACAGCGTCGCCGAAGAGGCCCGCAGGGGACAGCGGCGCGTCCATAAGGGCAGCTTTGTCTCGCTCCCTTATGTCCGAGAGGTTCAGCCACAAATGTCTCTCCGTAGCCACCAAGGCTGCCATAGACCGGCCGATTTCTTTGGCCGTCTCTTTGGTGGCACGGAGAGCGAGATCAGTTGCCATCCTGATCTCTTGAATACAATCATAAGTGGCCTCCCCGCTCTCATCAATCTCCCCCAGCAGGTCTGCTTGATATGCTTGAAGCAGCGACATGGTGTGTAGACATGCCGCCGCCTGACCTGCTGCCGTGTATGCTTTGCCCACCAAGCTTGATGTTGTTCTTAAGGGCTTGGTGGGCAACGTCGGGGCTTTTAGTGACGATGCCGACTCGGGCGAGAGATAGCCCGCAAGCGTCTCTTCAACCCGGGGCATCGCCGCATAACCGTGCCGTTTCAACCCCACTATATTACTATATACAGACGTTTGGGGGCTGAATACGCGGTGCTGCACGGGCCTTTTCCACGACCTCGACACCTCGGTGTGGAGGTCCGTGAAAACGGCAAACCCCGACGCTGGGGTAGCGACCGAGCGGGCAGAAAGCGCTCATCTAGCTTACTTTTTGGTTTCGGTTCTGCCCGCTCTGCTGGCCAATCAATCTTTAACTTGGCCACAGCCCTGGTCACTACCTCCAGGAGCTCCTCATATGCTGGGGAAGAGGATGGCGGGTCCTCTTCCCCAGTCTCGACGCTCACCACATCAACCTCCTCGGAGGAAGAGAGGTGAAGCGCCGGTGTCTCTCTCCGGGGGAAGAAACCGCAACGCGTGCTTCCGCCGCCTGAGAAGAGACACTGGGGCTGGCGGGTAAAGGGCGAGATAAGGCTGGGCCCGTCTCAACCCCCTCCGCCAGCTCCATCTGCGAACCCCACGACAGTAGCCGGCGCTGCGCCTCAGCAGCAGCAGGACCCGACCCGCGGGGAACGCTCGCCGAGGCACCCTCCTCGAAGAGTGCTCGGCGAGATCTCAACACTCTGAGGGTTAGTCTCTCGCAATGCACACAGACAGCTCCCTCGAGAGCTGCCTGGGCATGCTCAAGCCCCAGACAAAAAACGCACATATCATGTGTGTCCCCGTCAGGAATGTATCTGGGGCAGGGATGCACACACTTCCTGAAACGTTTTTCCTCCGCCATTACAATTGTCTTATTTATATATATATATATATGTGTGTTTGTGCAACTCTTGTCCTCAGACGAAGAGATATTGTAGTGATACGGGACAAACAACACCAAATAAGACAGACAAGATAACATAGAGCGCTTTGTTGAAGACACAGAAGCTAGCGTGCTCTGCATCCGGGTATGCTTTATAGTTTCCTGGTCCGTGACGTCACCCGTCTCTGACGTCTCGCTACGCGATTGGTTAGATACATGAGTGCTTCAGTGACGACATCACGCAGAAGGTTCCCAATGCGTTACCACGCAGCGTCGACAGTTCCCACGAAAGGGAAGCACGGATTACATAATGAAAGAGTTTGAAGATTTGAATTATTTAGTTTTAAAGTAGTAATTTAAAGCTTTATATATATATTTGTCATGCCTGTGTGAAGCGCCCCTGTTCAAGCCAGAGACGGCAGAAAAGCACAACGTTTTGTTGATTTTGTGAGTGTACACGAACAAAAGTAGACCTTTACAGTTTGGAATGACGTATCACTCTTACCTTTATCAGCAAAAATGAATGCCTATTTTAAGATGTTTCCACTGTTAAAAAAAAATGCAAGAGCCCGCTTCAGCTTCACTCCGTACAAACAATTGGATATGCGTCTAAGAGCGCACATTTATTTAGGTTAAACATTTAAACTAACATTGTGATATGCTTGAACTGTTTTATATCTATAGATTATATTTTAGACCCTTATGATTTGAGAAGGCTAAATTTATTAAAACATAGGCTATGATCAACTCATTGTCTGCCGCTGGCCGCTTGGCCATTAGCCTACTTAAAAAAAAAAAAAAAACTTACATTTAACTAACAAAAAAATGCTCCAAACATTTTTGTAAATTAATTTTATAAAGAAAAGAAACGAAATATAACCATTTTTACATTACATACAAAACTGAACTATTTTAATAGTTGAAACAGTAGTATATAAGCTGTTTTGGGAGAAGGAAAAAAAAAAGACTGGATAGGGCCTATATTTGAGGCCCGTGCAGGGCGCTAATCTACTTCATCCAACGCTCTTTTGTTCTCTGTTATTTTCATCTGTGAGCATGCTCTTGATATATATATAAATTCGTTCTGCTCTTGTTATTCGTTCGGCAGACACCCCCCACCACCTTGCAAAAAAAAAGAAAACACAGAGGAAATACTGCAGACGCTGCCGGGAAGGAAGACAGTAAATTGGCAAACAATTACAAATTGTTTATACTTCATGTAACACACCATATGCATTCCTGTAACTTTCACTAGCAAATAATAAAAAGAAAAAAAAAAAGAGTGCGGTGATGCAGGTGATGACCTAAACACCGTGGTCGACATCTTATCACCGCGGATATGCGGTAATGCGCTTATCGTCACAGCCCTAAGACAGAGTATAAATATATGTCTGTCAATATACATATACACCTCTGTAAGTGCCAAATGAGAATAAAACTGACTTTAGTGATCCAATGAAAGATGCTCAACAGTGGCTCGGAAGTTTTTATTTGGGTGGTATTCAATATTTTTAATGCCACAAAATGAAAGATTTGCAGAGTTACCAGCCACTGTTGAGCATTTCTCATTTATTTACAATAAATGTTACATGTATACTTCATTCTTAAAGGATTTCAATGAGTATGAGTACATTAGCACAGTATTGAAGTATTCATAAGAATACTAAGAAGTATATAAGAGATCATTGTGTCTATAATTTCTGAAATATGCATGAAGTCAAGCTCTATGGCAGATCCCCATGTTGAGACAGCTGTATTTAGTGGGCGAAGAAATTCTTATTTTGACGGCTATATATACAAACACAGCTTGTGTATCTGCACCACGTTCACACCGGCTCATCAAATGTCATACTTGCGGCGTTGAATCCTGGTGTTAATCATGGTAGCCGACAACATGCTCTCGCCAGGCGCCTCCTAACCTTTCACAGTCTGGAAATACCACACCCCTCGAGTCCAGCCCTCTGATGGCAGCGCAAAAACTGTGATTATTCTGCGGACTTGCCCCATTCAAGCCAATCAGCAACACTTACTGTTTAATTGCTCTTTGATGATGGATTCCGGTCGTAAAGCCACAGTCTCACACTGAGTTGTCGTTCCATCTCTTTAGCTCTGAAATTACTGTAGAAGAGAGATTGAAAACAAGGAACTTGAGGGCAAAAGCGGCAAGAAGCTGCTCTAGGGAGTTTATTTTCTCTGTCATCCAGTCATGACTGGCACTTTCACAATGCTGCGTGTCACTCGCTGAAGTCAAATGATCAACTGCTCCAATTAAAGCACTAAATCTGAACTTGAATGTGCTCTGTATAAACTGGATATATTATGTAATCATTAACCAACAAGCAAATGTTGTTTTGATTATCCCAAAAAAACATCAACATGGATCACCAAGTTAATGCTCTGAAGTCAGTATAAATGTAAAATGCACATTCCTGGTGTTGTTATAAATGATTCATCAGTGCATGTTAATCCAAAGAGCAAAAAATGCCTTTTACCATCCAATTAAGGCGAAAAATATCATAAGTCTGATTAAAAGGTAATAATCTAAGCAAATAGTGATTACTGTTGTTTATAATCATAGACTGTAAAAAAATATGGACGACACACCTTCACTCTCTTCCATTGTAGTAACTGAAGCTGCCAGTGTGTCTTTATGATCTTGAGTCTCGAGTCTGTGCATAGTGAACGTGGAGCCTGAGTCTGCGCAGTAGTGAGCGTGAAGTGGAGCCGCAATATCAAGGTCCCGCCCAAACTCAAAACAACTCATTATTTCGGTGCAAAATAAACAGTTATGGAAATGTAGAAATTAAAGCTAAAGCTCCAGTCACCACGTAAAGATCCAGAAGAAAGTGCCTCAGTGACAACTTAAAGGGCACCTATTATGCCCCTTTTTACAAGATGTAATATTGGTCCTGGGTGTCCCCAGAATGTATTTGTGAAGTTTCAGCACAAAATACCCCACAGTTAATTTATTATAACCATTTGAAAATGTCATTTTTGGGGCCTGTTTTAAAAAGAGCTGTTTTGGTGTGTACCACTTTAAATATAAATGAGCTGCATATCCCCGCCCTGCCTTTGGATGAGGGCGTAAACAGTCGGTAGAAGCAGAATGGCTGAGAATGAGAGACCCGCTGTTTTGAATGGCATTCAGCCGTACATGTTTGAACCGGAATCAGACCCAGATGATGAAGAGACTCCGGCAGAAGAAACACAATTGAGAATGGAGCAGGACGTCTCTGAATGGTTATTTGATACATTTATGTACTTATAGAGTTTTAATCGCACCCCTTTTGCAATTATGGATGTGCAACACACATACACACACACTGTGATAACGTTTGCGCATTTTTTTGAAACTGCAAACACAAATACTGTGATAACGTTTGCTAAGTACGTTAGATACACACTATACAAACAAGGTTTAAATTATATACACAGACATTCTACGGCGACAACAACTTTAGACGCATTTGTTATTGAATTGGCTGACATTGACTGAAATGACTATTTGCTCAAAAAACATTAAATACACTTACTTCTTCTGGAGGTGATGTTGGATCGCGAACAGTAGGCAACGATCCACACTTGAGGATTAACTTTGAAGCAAGACCTGCTTTGAATTGACCCTCGTTCTCAAAACAGTCAGTCAAAAAATGATTCGCGCAAACATAAATGTATTTTGGAATTTTGAGTGGCGCCTTTCCTTCGTAAATGAAATCCATCCACTGCGTTTTCAGTGGCTCTGATGTCGGAAGTAAGTGAAAACTACTATGTTCATTATTACATCCCACAACAGAACACTTATGTTTCTTAGGAGACATTATCGGCTGTCGTTGACACAATGGAGGATGGTTGACAGATCACCGACGGCGGGGTCTATGCCAAAACCAGATTGTCAATCAAACCACGTGGGTGGGGCTTAGCGCAATTCTACGTCACAGTGAGAGCAATCTTAGAACAGGGCGTTCTGAGACAGTGCTTATAAATTATTGAGATTGTAAAAAAACCACTGGGTGGATTTTTCTCATTCTAGGGTGGTTTTGCTCACACACTGCCAACACACATTTATGGTCAAACACCATGTAAAAGTGAATTTTGCATAATAGGTGCCCTTTAACTCAGAGAAGCTGTCAACCTCAGCTGTCAATCATGACGTCTCACCCCCATTTGTATAACATCAAATAACTAACTAAAACTAAACTTATTTAAAGAACAGACACTTGAACTAATACCAGCGTGATAAGTGCCTAATATGCCTAAAATTGTCTTTGGAAAAAGAATATTTTAAGTGTAATTTAATTGTTTAGTTTGTCTCACGTTCCACTGGAATACATGGAGAGGGTGGGGTTTATGACCTATACTGCTTCCAGACACCTGGGGCAGCATATTAGAATGATTTCTGAAGGATCATGTGACACTGAAGACTGGAGTAATGATGCTGAAAATTCAGCTTTGCATGGCAGGAATAAATTACATTTTAAAATATATTACAATAGAAAACAGTTATTTTAAACTGTAATAATATTTCAAAATATTACAGTTTTTACTGTATTTTTGATCAAATAAATGCAGCCTTGGTGAGCGTAAGAGACTTCTTTTAAAAACATTAATAAATCTTATTGTCCGCAAAATTTTGACCCTGATTTTGAGCAATAGCAATGTCCTGATGGTATTGGGCATGTTTTTACTTTAATTGCTTTTTATAATACTAATCATTTGGGTTTGTAATGCTTTTGGTTCCAAGAACATCTTTGAATGGTTTCCCAGTAGACCAAACTAAAGAAGAAGTAGTTTTTCTTAATACCCTCTGCAAATGAATTGAATGTGTCTCTCAGAGTTGGTGGCTCCTGTAGGCAGTCAAAGCGAGGCCTATTGTGCCGTGCTGAGATAGAGCTTTCCACCATGCAAACTCAACACACCATGGCATTAAAGAACTGGTAACTCGCCGTCTGCTGCTGTGCCTTTATCTCCAGCACACTCCGCTGCTCCACTCCTGCGAAGTGGATTTTTAGACCTTTTTGATTGTCAAAACGACAAGGAAGGACTTAAATTATTATTATTTTTTTTTTAATTGGAGCTCTTTTTCTTTCATCAAGTCAAAAAAGTCAAATTTATTTATATAGCGCTTTTACAATTGGTAATTGTTTCAAAGCAGCTTTACATATTAGAAGCACAGAAAAAAAGGGAAGTGGTTAAAACTGTACAAACAAGCGTGGTAATATGTAACATATACAAGATGGTGCTACATTAAGCCAATGTCGGCTGACTTCCAGGGGTGGAAAAATCCCCCTAGGAGAAAAACCCAGCGTGCTAGCACTGGGAAAAAAGTCCTAGGAGGGAAAAAACCCCTTGGAAGATATATATATGTAAATGTATATGGAGACCAAATTCTGAATTGTACATTTTTATTATAGAGATTAAAAATCGATTATATATAAATATATGTAAGCGGATACGGGGATCCTGGGCTACGTTGTAGTCAGGTCCAGACGCAGGTTCTCCATCTGACCTGGATACGGCCTGGATCCAGCACCCGGCAAACCTCAGGATAAGCAGAGAGACAGATATTAGCGTAGATGCCATTCTTGTTCTGATGTACAGGTATATCTAGTGTTATAGGAAATGTTCTCGGTTCCGGCCGACCTAATTATTGCAGCGTAACAATCCTTTAATGGATTTGAAAAATGTTAATGTATTGATAATGTGTTATGTGTATGCAAGAGCTTTCATGTCACTTAAAAGACTTCATTTGAAACATCATCATAGCAGTCTGTATTCTCTAAAGTCCATAGCCAAGTTAAGTTACCTTTATTTCTATAGCAGTTTATGCAATACAGATTGTTTCAAAGCAGCTTCACTGTAAAAACAGGAGCCGAAAAATAATGATCAATGATGAAAAATATGGGACTTCATCAAATATGGGACAAATTCAAAAATTAACAAATTCAGACAATAGTGTCATTGTTCAGCTCAAGTTATTTCATTGTTGATTGAGTTCAGAAATTAGTTCAATTCAGCTATAAGCAGCTTTACAGTAGACAATAGTGTCATCAGCAGTGTTATTTAGTAAGGCCACAGCTGCGCATTCGGGCAAACATGATAAAAACAGTCCTCTGCTGCTCAAACATTATATTTATTTCCAGAAATTCTGCATCTTTGATTTCTTTCTGTTCCAGTTGTAGCTGCAGTGACTCTTTTAGTTTAGAACAGTGGTTCCCAACCTGTGGCCCGCGGCCCATTAGGGGTCCTCGTTGATCCTCCAGGGGGGCCGCGAGATAAATTACAATTAATTTAAATATATTAATATAATTCATTCATTTAATTATTAATACATTACATTAAAACAAAATATATATTAAAAATTACATTTAAAACAAGGCACCATCTCTCTCGTAGGTATTCTGTGATTGTTTTGGATCAGCTCTGGACGTTTCTCACTGTGCTGCTGTGAAATACAGTCTGAACGGTGGCTTAAAACGCCCAACTGCTTCATGAGCAAATGATACGCAAACTAACTCTCTCAGCTGGAAAGAGAAAACCAGTGTTGCTAAAAAGGTTTTGATGGATGACGATTGTAATGAAGGTCAAGACGATTACATTGACATACAGCAGTCGTTTATATGGCATGCGCGAGTCCGTTATTATGCTCAAACAAACCGCACATTTGCGCTCTCGACTCACTGATCACTATAACATCATATTTCTGCATGAACACAGTTCAACATATTTGCGTAGTTGTCAAATATGTTGTCAAATATGTTGACAACCCCCCCCATGTCATCCAAGATGTTAATGTCTTTCTTTCTTCAGTCGAAAAGAAATTAAGGTTTTTTGATGAAAACATTCCAGGATTTTTCTCCAAACCATCACTCATTTTCTTAAAAAAAAAAAAAAAAAAAAAAAAAAAAATATATATATATATATATATATATTAGTGTTATGTTTTAACAATAAATGCTCATCTTGAACTAGCTATCTTCTTCTTCTCTATTAGATTTCTGGCAGTGTAAATGCTGCTAAGTGTATTACTGCCCTCCACAGTTCAAAGTTTGAACTAAATTGTCATATACAATATGTTAGTGCAAGTATATAACAATTAGTTCAAACTTTAACCTGTGGAGGGCAGTAATACACTTAGCAGCATCTAGTGTCTACACAGCTGTAATTGTAATAGAGAAGAAGAAGAGAGCTAGTTAAAGATGAGCATTTATAACGTATAAAAATTTAAATTTTTATTTTATTTTTTTTAAATATGTTGCGTCATGAACGTTCTTGTCTTGCCACATTCATCATATGAGTTACATGAATGTAAATTACACCATATTTTACATTCAAAATTTACATTGAAATTTATTAAAAAGTTGAGTTGCTTACATCCCTGGATATTACTGTCGGTCTTTCAACATTGCTCTCATAAAAAATATTAAGTATTAAATGTTTAGCTGCTACTTTCCACACACTTTTTCAGAGGTAAAACTAAAGCATTGCGCTGGAATTCATACTCGTCTTCTGTGAACAGTAACACCCGCCTTCTTTGATCTGATTGGCCATCTCACTTATTTTGACATTGACGAGCACTATTAGATTGTTGAGACAGACCAACCTAAAAACTTTTAAAACTTTTTGTCATCCAAATATAAAACAGAGATCTAATTTACTCTACTCACTAAAATAAAGTGAGAAATTTTGAATTCTATAATTTATTTTTATTTTTATTGAATAGCTCAAAATCATAAAATGGTGGGTCAGTGCAAAAATGTTGACACAGGCATGTTTTTCCAATGAGCCTGTATTGCTCAAAGGACTACTAAGAACTACTATGGTTCATAATTTATGTGAATAATGCATAATTCAAAAATAATTCTAAAGTGAAGATCACGACAACCCACTAGTAATGACTCAAGTGTCACTACATCATTCTAAAGGAATTACTAATTATTTGGAACAGTATTCTAACGTAAAAAGCAAGATAACTCTCTAGTAATGACTGAAGTCATTGTAAGCTTTTGAGGTTTTTGTAAGGTTTTGGATAGTAATGACTCAAGTGTTACTACATCCTTCTAAAAGAATTACTGGCCATTTGGATCAGTATTCCAAAGAGAATTCCAATTGCTATCCCAAACCTTACAAAAACCTCAAAAGCAGAGAGTTAGTATGATAACTAGAGAGTTATCATACTTTTCACATTAGAATACTGTTCGAAATAATTGGTAATACATTTAAAAATATGTAGTAACATTACTACTGGATTACCATGATCTTCACTTTAAAATTAATTAAACATTATGCATTATTTACATTAAGTATGAACCAGTATAGTAGTTCTTAGTAGTCCTTTGGGAAGTATGAAAAAACAATAGTTACTGATTAGCTAATAGTTAATTATCTCATTCAACCAAGTGCTATTACCTACTAATTTGTTAATCAGAGTTTTTTGTTAGTTTATTCTACATTTTGTTAGATAATTGTAGTTACTAGTTATTAATCAATGACAGATCAGTATTCTAAAGTTTTAGAGGATATTGTAGGAAACTCAGATGTAGTGGTGTATGGAGGTGATAAGGCTGAGATATTGAGATATGTTATCATGGGAGAAATGCAGATCATCTGTCTGTAGGTGAATGAAGCATAATATTTTAGAATTAGTATAAATATTACTTGGCGACATTATACATGTGTGTGAGTCAGTTTTTTTTCTCACATTTGTCACTTGGCGAGTGTTAATTTTGTAGAAACCTGCTTGATGACAACCTGTGATTTCTATTTTGCTTGGGCCTAAATAAGGGTTTCTCATATATGTTGTTCTAGGAAATCACAGGCAATTGACCTTGGACTGATTTTTATCATTTACACACAATTTATTCTGCAGATTTTTGGTATGCTTGGGAGATGATGCCTGATCAGAAAAGTACAGGCCACAAGAAACATACATTCGGCTCATAGAAATGGCATCCTTTCCACTAATTAATTAACAAATTGCTTGAAGGAATGAACACGCATTTCCCCAGTAAATTTTGTGTATTATTACTGTGTGCATATTGTTTTTTTGTATATTGTATAGAGTTATGCATGCCTGCAATTTGGAAGTACTAATATAGTTAATCTAGGTGGTGTCACGGTTCATGAATCCGCTGTCTCATTCTGGTGTCTGTGTGTTCTGTAGTGTGTCACCTGATTGTTCGTGTGGGCGTCGCCGCTGATTATCTGATCAGCGGCAGCTGTTTGCAATTACACTTACAATTACTGCCTATATAACGCCTTGTCTTTCGTCTCATGTTTGTCAGATCGTTGTTTGGAGTCCTGGTGTTGTTGTCTTGTGTTTGCTCGTGTTGTTTGTTCCTTGGACTGGATTACTCGTCATTGTTTCCTGTGTCCTGTTTCCTCGTTTGGATTGTTCTCTGGATTTCACCCACGGATTACACGGCACTGTTTCACGGACGCACTTCACCAGTCACCATTCATCTGGACTCTCATCGCCCATCGAGGTCCCTGCGTCACCACTCTCCTGCTGTGTTCGTTGTGTTATCTGTGACTGACCATCTGTGTGTGAAGCTCTTAATAAAAGAGATTAACTTGCTATTGCATCCGTCATTATTTACGTGACAGAACAATCTGACCAACTATGGATGCAGCAAGCTCAGCAGCTTTGACGGAGTTCATCAACCACAGCATTTCCCGCATGGACTAACAGCAGGAGAGTATCTCTTCCACCGGATGCGCTGTTCAAGCGCTGGTGACGCAGGTGTCTGAGCTCTCCCAGCAACTTCAACAGCTTTGAGCTCCCACTGCGCCACCCCCACCCCCGATTCCCCCCACGCCGCTGGAGCAGTGGGATCAGCCAGAACCACGCCTTCCTGTTCCTCAGACTTATGCCGGTGAGCCGAACTTTTGTAGAGCGTTCTTGAACAAGTGTTCCTTGCATTTCTCGTTGCAGCCATGCACCTTCGAGAGGGAGGAATCCAAGGTGGCTTTTGTGATCACGCTCCTGACAGGGAAGGCAGCATTGTGGGGAACGGCGGTGTGGGAGAACCAGGATCCATGCTGCGCCTCGTTCCAGGCACTCGCCGCCGAGATGAGGAGAGTGTTCGACCATGCGGTGGCTGGCAAGGACGCTGCCCGACAACTCACCGAACTTAAGCAGGGTAACCGCACTGTCGCAGAATATTCCATCGAGTTTCGCACTCTCGCGGCGGAGTGCCGCTGGAACAAGGAGGCGCAGTGGGATGTGTTCCTGCATGGGTTGGCCGACCGTGTCCATCGAGAAATCTATGTCTTGGATTTTCCTCAGACACTCAACGGACTCATCGATCTCGCGCTGCGAGTGGATGCTCGACTTCAGAGGCTGGAACGTCTAGAATCTGCTAAGTCTAAGCCTCATGGAGCGGAGGGCCGGTTGGCCAATACAGCGGACACGGTCGGCTCCTCTTTAGATCCCGAACCCATGCAGGTAGGGAGAGCTCGGCTTTCCCGGGAGGAGAGAGAAAGGCGGAGATCCCAAGGCTTATGCCTCTACTGCGGAGCATCAGGTCACTTCCTCAGGTCTTGCCCAGTAAAAGAGAGGCTACTATCGGGTGGGATCTCCGCCGAGAAGTCCTCACCATCCACCCTCCTCCCGGTAAGACTGAGATGGGCGACTCACAACATCACCTGCCAGGCACTCATCGACTCCGGGGCTGAGGGGAACTTCATGGACACCAACTTTGCACAACTTAACAGTTTACCCATCATCCCACTCACCCGCCTGATTACTGTCGACGCACTCAATGGACAACGACTTCCCAGCATCTCTCACTCTACGGACTACGTTACTCTAATGTCCTCTGGCAATCACAATGAAGACATTCAGTTCCTCCTCATGGACTCACCTCAGGCACCTGTCGTTCTCGGACACCCCTGGCTCACCAAACACAACCCTCGGATTGACTGGCAACAGCACACCATCACCGAGTGGAGCACTCTTTGTCACAGGTCTTGTCTGTTGTCTGCTTGTCCCACTGTGTCTGTTTCTGTGTTACAGGAGGAGGCGGTGGATTTGTCTAACGTGCCCGCAGAGTATCAAGACCTGAGGGAAGTGTTCAGTAAGTCCCGGGCTGCTTCTCTCCCTCCGCATCGTCCTTATGACTGTGCCATAGATTTAGTACCCAGTAAGTCTCCGCCTAAAGGCAAACTGTACTCTCTGTCTGCTCCCGAGAGGCCATGGAGAAATATATTTCTGATTCTCTGGCAGCGAAATGCATCCGCCCTTCCTCTTCTCCAGCGGGGGCGGGGTTCTTTTTTGTGGGGAAGAAGGATGGGTCTCTGCGACCTTGCATTGATTACCGAGGGCTGAACAACATCTCGGTAAAGAATACTTATCCTTTGCCGTTGATGTCTTCAGCCTTTGAGAGGTTGCAGGGAGCATCCGTTTTCACTAAATTTGACTTAAGGAACGCTTATCATTTGGTTCGCATCAGGAAGGGGGATGAATGGAAGACCACGTTTAACACCCCCAGAGGACACTTTGAATACTTGGTCATGCCCTTCGGGCTGTCCAACAGTCCAGCGGTCTTCCAGGCACTCGTCAATGACGTGTTGAGAGACATGGTCGATCAGTTGATATTGATATTTTCCTCGTCTCTCCAGGAACATGTTCAACACGTCAGACGAGTGCTTCAGCGTCTGTTAGAGAATGGGCTTTTTGTCAAGGCGGAGAAATGCGAGTTACATGCACAGTCTGTTTCTTTTCTAGGGTACATCGTCTCGTCTAAGGGAGTTCGCATGGATCCTGACAAGGTTAAGGCTGTGGTGGATTGGCCAAGTCCAGATTCCGGTAAGGCCCTACAGAGGTTTCTGGGATTCGCCAATTTTTACCGGCGTTTTATTCGCAATTTCAGCCAACTAGCCGCACCTCTGACCGCCTTGACCTCCCCCAGAACGACCTTCAGGTGGTCAGATGCAGCGGAAGCTGCATTTGCCAAACTGAAGAGTCGCTTCGTTTCGGCTCCCATTCTCATTGCCCCTGATCCTTTGCATCAGTTCGTGGTGGAGGTCGACGCGTCAGAGGTGGGGGTAGGCACAGTACTATCCCAGCGTTCTCCCACGGACGATAAGATGCATCCTTGCGCGTATTTTTCCCATCGTTTATCTCCAGCCGAACGCAACTATAACATTGGTAATAGAGAGTTGTTGGCAGTCAAATTAGCATTGGAAGAGTGGCGTCATTGGTTGGAGGGTTTGGGGGTACCCTTTATCGTATGGACAGATCATAAGAACCTTGAGTATATTCGATCGGCTAAAAGACTTAACTCCATGCAGGCTCGGTGGGCACTTTTTTTCGGACGTTTTCTCGCATTTTTGATCCTTCCGAACGCCCGTCTACTCCCGAGTGTATTCTTCCCGAGACATTAGTGGTCTCCACTCTTACATGGGAGGTCGAATCGAAGGTCCTGTCGGCCTTAGAAGGGGTAACGCCTCCGCCCGGATGCCCACCGAACCGTTTGTTTGTGCCGGAGAAGTTAAGGTCTTGCGTTATCAAATGGGGTCATTGTTCCAACGTGGCTTGTCATCCAGGGGTTAATCGGACCAGGTTTTTGGTTAAGCAACGATTCTGGTGGCCAGCTATGGCTCGTGACATTCGCAGTTTTGTTTTGGCTTGCTCGGTTTGCACCACTGGTAAGACTTCCAATCGACTTCCAGATGGGTTACTCCAACCACTGTCTGTCCCTTCGAGACCTTGGTCCCACATTGCGCTAGATTTCGTTACCGCCCTCCCACCCTCCCAAGGGTACACGGTCGTTTTGACCGTGGTGGACCAGTTCTCGAAGGCGACTCATTTTGTCCCCTTAACCAAATTACCCTCTGCTAAGACAGCGGTTACCGTCGTAGACCACATTTTTCGGTTACATGGCCTCCCGATAGATGTGGTGTCCGACAGGGGTCCCCAATTTGTGTCCAAATTTTGGCAAGAGTTTTGTAGACTGCTGGGGGCGACATGCTTCCATCCCCAGACCAATGGGCAGACCGAGAGAGCCAACCAGGATTTGGAGCGAATGTTGCGATGTTTGGCGTCCAAGAATCCTTTCTCCTGGAGCCAACAACTCTCTATGATTGAGTACGCACATAATTCATTACCAGTGTCTTCTACGGGCCTCTCTCCGTTTGAATGTAGTATAGGTTACCAGCCACCTGTGTTTCCCAGTCTGGAATCTGAAGTCGCGGTCCCCTCCGCTCACGCCTTTGTACAGAGGTGCTACCGCACTTGGAGCAGAGCCCGTGAGACTCTGCTGCAGGTGAGGGCGCACCAAGGCTAAGACTGATCGCCACCGGTCGAAGCCTCCCGTATACGTCTTTGGTCAAAAAGTGTGGCTTTCTACTAAGAACATTCCGCTCCGCTCCGTTGCCAATAAATTAGCTCCTAAATTCATCGGTCCGTTCCCTGTCACCAAAATCATTGGTCCGGTGGCAGTCCGACTCAAATTACCTTCAGCGTACAGGAGGATTCATCCCGCCTTTCATGTTTCCAAAATTAAACCCGTTTTTCACTCTCATTTTAATCCGCCTACTCCGGTTCCTCCAGCGCAGCGACTCGTAGATGGGGAACCTACTTATTCAGTCAATCGCATTCTGGACTCTAGGCGGAGGGGACGCGGATTCCAGTACTTGGTGGACTGGGAAGGTTACGGTCCGGAGGAGAGAAGTTGGGTTCCTGCCAAGGACATCCTGGATCACTCCCTCATCGATGATTACAATCGACAGGTAAGGAGCTCAGAACAGGTAAGGAGCTCAGGGAGGGTGCTGTCACGGTTCATGAATCCGCTGTCTCATTCTGGTGTCTGTGTGTTCTGTAGTGTTTCACCTGATTGTTCGTGTGGGCGTCGCCACTGATTATCTGATCAGCGGCAGCTGTTTGCAATTACACCTGCCTATATAACGCCTTGTCTTTCGTCTCATGTTTGTCAGATCGTTGTTTGGAGTCCTGGTGTTGTTGTCTCGTGTTTGCTCGTGTTGTTTGTTCCTTGGACTGGATTACTCGTCGTTGTTTCCTGTTTCCTCGTTTGGATTGTTCTCTGGATTTCACCCACAGATTACACGGCACTGTTTCACGGACGCACTTCACCAGTCACCATTCATCTGGACTCTCATCGCCCATCGAGGTCCCTGCGTCACCACTCTCCTGCTGTGTTCGTTGTATTATCTGTGACTGACCATCTGTGTGTGAAGCTCTTAATAAAAGAGATTAACTTGCTATTGCATCCGTCATTATTTACGTGACAGGTGGTGTTTCATATCAAATTACTCCTTGTTCAATGACTCACACTTTGATGGACATCACTATTTCATACAGTGCATTGTATGTTTGTTATATTTATCAGAGTATAAATGGACACAAAATGAGGTCACTTTCAGACAAAGAAACTCTCCCACCAGAGAACTGCACCTTTCTCATTGGTCAAGCCAAAAGTCAAAATTGTGACTTCTGTAGAAGTTAAAAAGCCCCCATGCAGATCGCACTCGACTTTTCTTCTGGTTCTTCTTTGTTCTTGCTGATTCTGCCGCTTGCTGTTCATGTGAGAGCGTGGCAGCCCGGGGCCGGCACACCCTTGCACAACCTCCTTGACAACAGAGTTCATGCGCAAGTTCATTGTCATTTCTTCACTCAACACAGAAGATATTGATTATATAACTTCAGCACCATCGGACCGAACCATCGAGAATTTCTCCAGAGACTGCATATCCGGATGCTCCGGACAGCTAAGGCATTTACAAGTATCATAAATTGTGAACACTAAACGGCAATTTAGTATTAAGTTTTGAACCCCTTTGTTAATAAAGGGGCTTTATAGTGAGTAACTGATGGTTCTTCCAGCTCGTTAAATGACTCTTTTCATAGCTCTATTCCCCTGTTATGCTACAGTTCAATATCATTTCCACTCTCTCATTTCCTATGTATGCATGATTTATATGTCTGTGTGTGTTTAGTCTACCTATGTGTTCATGATTTAATTAAATAAAACTTGTGTGCACATTCTTGCGAGTTAAATCCGATCTGCTTATTAACCGATGTCAGTGATAATGATTACGATCACAGCTAGATGTTAAGAAATAATTATTTTTTTCTGTGGCCATTGAAAATATTCTTTCTGAAGAGTTGATAGACGATGAATACTGAGTGTTCGCTGGTCGAACAGATTAATTAATTTTAATATTAATTCAGCCACATCAAGTCAATTCGATTAACTGATTCAAATATTTATAATGAGTTATGATTAATTATTCATATTTCCCTTTTGAGCTAATTTGCTACAAATGGGTCTCATTCACTAATAATTGCGTGGATTATGTTCTAATGTTAGTGAATTTAGAGTATTCTAAATAACTTGTTCCATGCACAAGGTCAGTCATTTGCATAAAAAAACGCACAAACTTTCTCCATATACAGTGGGTACAGAAAGTATTCAGACCCCCTCAAATTTTTTCACTCTTTGTTATATTGCATCCATTTGCTAAAATCATTTGTTATTTTTTTTCCCTCATTAATGTACACACAGCACCCCATATTGACAGAAAAACACAGAATTGCTGACATTTTTGCAGATTTATGAAAAAAGAAAAACTGAAATATCACATGGTCTTAAGTATTCAGACCCTTTGCTGTGACACTCATATATGTAACTCAGGTGCTGTCCATTTCTTCTGATCATCCTTGAGATGGTTCTACACCTTCATTTGAGTCCAGCTGTGTTTTATTATACTGATTGGACTTGATTAGGAAAGCCACACACCTGTCTATATAAGACCTTACAGCTCACAGTGCATGTCAGAGCAAATGAGAATCATGAGGTCAAATGAACTGCCTGAAGAGCTCAGAGACAGAATTGTGGCAAGGCACAGATCTGGCCAAGGTTACAAAAAAAATTCTGCTGCACTTAAGGTTCCTAAGAGCACAGTGGCCTCCATAATCCTTAAATGGAAGACGTTTGGGACGACCAAAACCCTTCCTATAGCTGGCTGTCCGGCCAAACTGAGCTATCGGGGGAGAGAGGTAAAGAAGAACCCAAAGATCACTGTGGCTGAGCTCCAGAGATGCAGTTGGGAGATGGGAGAAAGTTGTAGAAAGTCAACCATCACTGCAGCCCTCCACCAGTCTGGGCTTTATGGCAGAGTGGCCCGACGGAAGTCTCTCCTCAGTGCAAGACACATGAAAGCCTGCATGGAGTTTGCTAAAAAAAACACCTGAAGGACTCCAAGATGGTGAGAAATAAGATTCTCTGGTCTGATGAGACCAAGATAGAACTTTTTGGCCTTAATTCTAAGCGGTATGTGTGGAGAAAACCAGGCACTGCTCATCACCTGTCCAGTACAGTCCCAACAGTGAAGCATGGTGGTGACAGCATCATGCTGGGGGGGGGTGTTTTTCAGCTGCAGGGACAGGACGACTGGTTGCAATCGAATCATTTTTTGGTCAAGATCTTGTATTGACAATGCAAGAGGTGAGCACTCTGTGAAGTCTCCTCCAGCACATCCCAAAAACTTACACTGAGATTAAGATCAGTGCCAATTCATGTGTGAAAATGATTCTTCATGCTCCCTCCCAACAATTCTTTCACAATTTGAGCTTTATGAATCTTGACATTGTCATCCTGGAATAAGGCCATGATACATCTTAATACATGGTTGCTTAAGAAATTAAATCTTTTAGGGTTAAAAGAACCGTTGGCAAACATATAACAGGCTAGATCCATAGATTATTAAGTATTTGCCTATTAAAATCCAAACAGTGATTTATATATATATTCAAGATCAATGGGTCTCATGTGTTTTGGACTGCTTTCAAATTCACAGCTGGACCGTAGATCAGCCATCTACCTTTGAGATGAAGGAAAGTGATTAGACAGCACCGTCGGCCGTGTATTTTAAGGGGAAACATAATGGGTTGAGATGGGAAGACATTGATCAGCGGCTCCCTCCGGCAGATATGTGGCCTTTACAGAGGAGGAGAACGCTGCATACAGAGAGAGCAGACATAACCTTGACATGGGAACCGGTCCAAGCCCATGTACCGGCAGAGCTGGATGGATTATATATAGAAAGGTCTGTGACTAGCTGTGTGTATGTGTGTGGTTTTGGCCTGGCATGACTCTCTAATCCCATCTCTCCCTGATGGATGGATGGCGATCTGCTCCAGTAATGATGCCAGCCGCCCCTCAGGTCATCCGCCCTCCATACCCAGCAAAATGATAATAGGGAAGCAAGCAAGCAAATTGGTGAGATGTGTTAAGAAAGGCTTGTATTGGTGCATCCAATACAATATCTTGTAATGTGGTGATTCTACAGGTTTTGTTATAATTTTCGTAATTGTTTTGGTCCCCTCACCACACAGTCTTGATGCTGAAGGTGCCCTGTTTTTCCAAGACGAATGGAAAGGTCATCTGTCTTTTGGCATTCTTGTTCATTGTGTGCAAGCTGAAGTGCTCAAGAAATGAGTTTGTTTACAGGAGTTCTGTTGTAACCTTGGCCCAGTTTGTTACTGTGGCCTGTCTTAATGTGTTAAAACTTGCAATAGTGCTGTCACTACAGTTAGAGGTCACATTTAATGTGCATAACTTTGGGATAAAGGGATAGTTTACCCAAAAATGAAACTTCTGTCATTACTTACTCACCCACATGTCATTCCAAACCTGTATGGCTTTCTTCTATGGAAGCAGAAGTTGTTAATTTTTAACTAAAGCTAAAAGCTATTAAAATTTGTTTTACGTTAATTGAAATAAAATTAAATTATAATTAAAATTTTACAGATGAAAAAAAACGTATGCAAGAGAGTTACTACTGAATAAATAATTATTCAGCATATATTGTACTATAGAACTGAATGAGTACCATTTTCATTGGCCTACAATTTACATGGTAATCCAAGTTGCTACAAAAAATATGTTTGAATTTAATTTTTTTAGGAATAAGACTAACCGATCGAGATGTACCATCTTGTTTTCGAGGGGATCCTTACATACAACATAACACAATCACAACAAACAAACAACCAACAAACAACAAAACACAAACATAAACAACATTGAAAATATTACACCACCAAGTTACTAGAATGGTCAGTAATAAATACACTACAAAATATACTGATCAGTGAATACAACTGTAAATAAACATTAAGTATAAACAAAAATTATAATAATAATAATTCCTTACATTTATATAGTGCATTTATATTTTCTGGGTACTCAAAGCGCTATACATACGGAAGGGGGAATCCAACCTCCTCAACCACCACCAATGTGCAGCATCCACCTGGAATTAAATTATATATATAAAAAAAAAAAAAAAAAAAAAAAAACCTAACAGTGACAGTTTCAATGATAGCATGCACAGTCCAATAATAAGATGACAAAGATTGTTTAAACATCCAAAATGATGTAATGGATCTAATGTCTACAAGTAAATTATACCAGTCTATTGGGGCTTTAAACATAAAAGCTCTTTTGTCAAGTTTTTTTTTTTTTTTTTTTTTCTAACTAGGTAATTTTTATAGAAAAAGGTACAAAGTTTTGTTAAATATAAATTGAAACCAATAAATATGTATTCTTAGATGCAGAGATGGCTGCTGGAGTACATCATACATTGTACAGTGATGAGTAAAAAAAAAAAAAACATCCCACAACAAATCTGCAAAAACTATTTACAGTCATGTGAAAAAGTTAGGACACCTTATTGCATTCCATGCTTTTCTGTATCAGGACATTACAAAGAATCATCTAGTGCTTTGCAGGTCTTAAAACTTGGAAAATAAAACTCAGATGAACAAAACACATGATATATCACACCGTCATCATTTATTCAACAAAATTAAAGCCAAGATGCAACAGCCATCGGTGACAAAGTTAGGACACCCTATGATTCAATTGCTTGTGGATCCACTTTTAGCAGAAATAACTTGAATTTTCTGTATGACTTTATCACTCTCTCACATCATTCTGGAGGGAATTTGGCCCATTCTTCTTTACAATGTTGCTCCAGTTTATTGAGGTTTCTGAGCATTTATTAATGCACAGCTCTTGCCACAGACTTCAGCTGGGTCATTGCAACACCTTGATTATTTTCTTTTTCAGCCATTCTGTTGTAGATTTGCTGGTGATCTTCGGATCATTGTCCAGTTGTATGACCCGATTTTGGACAAGCTTTAGCTGTCGGACAGATGGCCTCACATTTGCCTCTAGAAAACTTTGGTATACAGAGGAGTTCATGGTCGACTCAGTGACTGTGGGGTGCCCAGGGCCTGTGGCTACAAAACAAGCCCCATATCATCAGCCCTCCACCAGCAATGCTTAACTTTTGGTATGAGGTGTTTGTGCTGATATGCTGTTTTTGGTTTTCACCAAACTTGGCGATGTGCATTATGGCCAAACATCTCCACTTTGGTCTCATATGTCTAAAGGACTTTGTTCTAGAAGTCTTATTGTTTGTTCAGATGCAACTTTGCAAACCCAAGCTATGCTGCCATGTGTTTGTTCATATGTACATTGTGGGGGCTAACAGTCCCCATGTGGGAAATGGATTAATAAACATATTGTATTAAATTATGCTATGGAGAGTCCCTACAAGGATAGTGATACTAAATACTAAAATGTTTTTGTGAGAAAATAAAGGTGTGCACAGTTTCCTGTGATGGTTAGGTTTAGGGTTAGGGGTAGGGTAGGGGGATAGAAAGTACGGTTTGTACAGTATAAAACGCATTGTGGCCTATGGAAAGTCCCCACAATTCACAAAAACCTAACTGTGTGTGCGTGTGTGTGTGTGTTTGAAAATCTAAAGATTTTCTGTGATGGGTAGGTTTAGGATTATGGGATAGATTATGGAGGGGGGTAGCACTTTGTGTTAGTGCTGTTGTAACCAATTTATTCGTGTTGACAAAAGCAAAAGCTGTTCTCATGTAAAAGAAGCCTGTAAGGGTGTTTGTTTTAGTCCCAAGATACAACAAGGATTTCTGGAGCTACTCATGTGTGTCGCTATTATACTTTTATTTATTCTCTGTTTGATATTGTACATGATTTCATTTGACTAAGTAGGACGTATGTATTAATATTACATTTGAGAGTGTGCTTTAATGATAAATTAACCTCTTTTACCTCAAAAGAACAAGGAAAGTTGTGTTATTTTTTCATTGTATGACACCTTTCACTTATTCTGCTCCCTTTTTGAGGCCCACCCGCCCAGCTCTAAGAGGCTTTCACAGTCTTTGAGTTATTATTTTTAAATTGGTTGCCGCAGAGACTAGGCCAAAGTAACCTTTGATCGAGATACGCCATCACGCATGTCACGAGTTTGGCCAACAGTCACTATGAAGACTTGCTCACCACAGTTCAGCACATATTTGTGAGTCTAACCATTGCAGAGTCATCCTAGGTCCCAACCCCTCGTTCCCTCGCAGCTGCCTCGGATGCAGGCATGTATGGACTTCTTGAACTGCCTGCTTGATGTCTCATGTCAGCCCGTGAATGTTCACCTCCCATGAGACACTGATCTGGAAAGTAGGAACACCTGTCACACCAGAGAATTCACAGTGTATTTTAAAGCACTGGGAACACTACAGAGAAACTTCAGCTTGTTTGTTTAAGATGGGTAATTTGCAGACATCGCAAAAAGAAATATAAACTTGCATGATATTTATAGAAGCAGATGCTAATTAACGACAAATCAAAGAGGGAATGATTGTTTCTGTCTCCTGTCAGTCTCCTAGGTTTCTCATGAGAGTAATATAGATGACTAGAAATGGGAAAATTGGGGAAGACAGACTCTGAATGTTGACCTGACAAACCTTGCCCAAAAGTTTAAAAAAAATACTGTTTTATTTTTTATATAAAAATTAAAACAAAAATGTAAATGTTATTTAGTAGCTTGAATGCTGTGTACTTGCATTGCTAAGTCTTTACTTGGGTGTTATGAGTTATCTATTGGTAATTGGTTGCTATGGTTCCAGGTTGTTGGTCTAGGGTTACTAGCGGGCACAAGGGTGTTTTAGGTCAAGGGTTTTCAAATGGGGGTGTGTGGAAAAGTTTAGAGAAAGTGTAATATATATATATATATATATATATATATATATATATATATATATATATATATATATATATATATATATATATATATATATATATATATATATATACAGGGTGCGATTTGTGAAAAAAAAACAGAGGGGGGATGTTTTGAAAAGTTTTTTTTTTTTTTTTTTAAATTTGTTAAAAACCACAGTGGAGCTTGGTAGGTTTTTGGCAGCTGTTATAGAAAATGTTTTACAAAAAAAAGTATTAGATAGCTTAGATATTTGCACCACTATCTACAATGACACTAATAATTCTTAATTTCTGATAGAAATGCAAAATCAATCGGTAGTTATTAATAGAATAACGAGACACAAACCTCTACATTCAATCGCGTTTGGTCCCATTTATTTTTGATCACAGTGCATACACATACAAACTTTTAGTCCAAAAGTGCGCACATTTGTAGAAATACACATTTACCTCATATTTGATTACGCAGGGTTTCATAATTACCGTCATGCTCCCCCAAGAAAATTTAGATTTCCCTGGTGTACATATGTGCATTTTTAAGACGTTTTATAAGGCCAACAAATTGGATAACAATAGCTTTAATTCCATGTCAACAAATACATACATACATGCACAGTTACGAGGAAGCTTTAATCGCATGTTTGGTAATTTCATGACTTAACTTACAACAGAACAACGGCGGTTATTGCTCGTAGTTTCTTTTGCACTTTATTTAAGCTATAATAAAGTAATTATGCGGCGCGTGCCGGCACATTTGGGCATGCAATTCTTGAATGCGCGCCACGAACACAGTATAACGGCTGATTGGACAGTCATGTTAATTTTATTGCTATTTAAAAACTTTAATACTATTTAAAAACAAGTGAGAAATAATGCAAATGATATTGTATAAGTAGGTTTTATGAATTAGCAAAATCAAAAAGAATTTTCATCTGGATTTCTCATCAAAAACAATACTGGCTAATTAAAACAGAATTTGCATCAAAGCCACATATGCTAGAAAAGTCACATGATTGCAGGTGTTTCCTCGCTAATTGCTTTAATTCATATCAGTCTCCTTTTATGCAAGAAAACGTGAGTCATAATGATTTTCATTTGTTCCACAGATGTCTGTATTTATAACCGCACTTTCATTAAGCGAGTCTCTGCCTTGTATAATTAGTTCCTTCCTGTAAGCTGCTGTAAAAGTCTCATTAAAAAAGAGGCAGAAGTCGCCTGATAACACTCTCCCTCTGTGTAATTAATGGTCTTAACCACGAGCCGCTGAGCTGACAATGAACCGCCTGCACGCACCAAAAGAGAGGATGAAATGTCCGCTTGCAAGCCATCTGCTTTACTGTACGGTGTTAAAAAAAAAAAAAAAAAAAAATGTTTTTTTAACTTTTTAGTGGTGTTTGCTTGTAGTCAAGACTAAGACCAAGAGATAGAGTCAAGACCTAGACCAGACCAGCTTAAATCAATCTAAAAGATCCACATTTACTGCCTGAGAAATTGATTATATTTAATCAATAAATAAAATGTAGAATAATAAGACACTATATAGAGCTGTTTCCAGTCAAATGAAATCACATTTAAACAAAATTCTTCTTTGCACTGCAGTGGTGACACAAAAGTTTCTTTTGAATTGGTACAAGCATAAATAATGTTGAGATTAATGTTTTAAAAATAAAATTTTGGTTATTGAACATTTGTAAAATCAATATTATCAATCATCATTTGCAATCATGCTCATATTTGTAAAAACAGCCCTCTTGCTCTTGTGGTGTTGCTTTATTATATAATATGTTATAATATTAAAACAAAAAACAAGATCTCATACATGTACTTTTTTTTTGCAATCATATCTTGAATTTTGTGGGCAATTGTATTAAATATGGTGGCATTTTTGGCAATTTCTGACCTGGCACAACAGTAACAAAAGAAATCAAATTAGAAATTGGAAATTGATTTCAGGAAGTTTTACATCCCATCACTTTATTTATTTATTTATTTTTTTTTACTGTACTAAAGCATGAAAATACTATACTATACTATATTTGCAGAGATTTTGGAAACATATTCATATTCAAGTTCAAATATTTTTTTTCTCTGAAAATCAATGCTACAGCTAGTTACAAAATTCTACAAGACCTAAAGAACATTGGCATTCATCTCAATTCAGCTACTACCTGTAAATATTACATTCTGCATCTTTAATTATGTTAACAAATAAATCAGACAATGCACTGGCAATTTAGTTATATCCCCGCAATTGTAGTCTTGAAATAAAATCCAGAGTTCTCTTAGACCGAGACAAGACCGTGCAAAAATGCATCGAGGCAAGACCAAGACCTTAAAAAAATGGTCTTGAGTACTACAACACTAACAAAAATGCCAAGTAAGAAAATCATTTTTCGCATAGTAGTACTTTACTATATGATTTGACGATGAAAATGGGCAATGCTGGACAATGAATATAGGCAACTAGGTAACTTTTGTAAATGCTTTAACAGAAGTACAAGCTTCAAGTTTCTGTATTAAAACCCTCCAGTGCACCTGCCTGCTGCTGTAGTCTCTCTATAGACATTAAGGCAAAAGTATCCTGTAATATTCCTTTAATATATGCAAATTACTGTGATGCAGGGTTTTGCTTGTGAGATTTTTCCAGCATTTCCCTTCATTGAGGCAAACGAGATAAGCTTCTCCAGCAATCTTCCACAGTCAGTATCTGTTAAATGTGCAGTAGATAAGGTCGACTCGACTGCAGTCTCCACCAGCTCCAAACACGTTTTCTGCTCCTCCATTAAGACTCATAATGGTCTCACTCAGTGAGCGCGACCAGGTCTCATTCCCTGCTCAATTTTCACCCTCTAACAGGCAATCTCCTGATGTCTCCCACAGGTCTTCCTGCACAAACTCAAAGCATTATCTGAGTTGGAATCTAGGTTGCTCAGCTCCTCCTCAGCTCATGTATCATTTTGCACAATCCAAATTTAGCTTCCACTTCCAACACCTGTGAGCCTGTCCCAGGATTAGATGAGGATCAATCCAGAGTTCAAATTTAAAAGTCCACACCCATTGAGGATGCATTTTCTGCATTATTTTTATTATAGATGCATTTTCTGCATTATAAGCACATATATTTTTCAGTTTTAAAAGTCCACACCCATTGAGGATGCAGTTTCTGCATTATTTTTATTATAGATGCATTTTCTGAATATATATATATATATATATATATATCTATATATATATATATATATATATATCTATATATATATATATATATATATATATATATATATATATATATATATATATATATATAGGGAGGGAGGGAGAGAGAGATCTGTTTGAATACTTAATAGATATTTAAGTGTTTAAAAATAATTGTTTAGTGCATTGATTCCACTATTTTAAATCTTATTTAATGATTTACTGTATACAAACATTTTAAAATATATAAGATATTGATTTTATAATATGTATTTTATATTACAGTTATAGTATTTTGACTTTAAATGTCCTTGATTGTCATGAAAATAATGTCATAGAAATGCAAGGAATCCTAATGCTCCTTTATTTTCTATATTCAATGTATTTTTTCTTTCTTTCTTTTTTTCTTGAAACATGAGCAGGACAGTGTTCGTGACAATCAGCCATGCACATTTTTCACTGCAGTCTCTTTTTACTTTTGTTTAAAAGCTAGAGTTGACAAATTATCTTACTCTCGCAATATACTCTATTTTCCTGATGCTTCATCAGGCATGAAGCGGAAACATGCTGGTATGAGCCATGGGCTTCATTTAAAGATCCATGGAACATGTCTTTTTATTTAGGCCTTTAAAAGTAATGTTTTTAGGGGAAAAAATTAGGGTGGTTGTTGTTACTTTTAACTATACATATGAGCAGTAAGAATAGAATAGAATAGAATAGAATAGAATAGAATAGAATAGAATAGAATAGAATAGAATAGAATAGAATAGAATAGAATAGAATTAGTGCTGTCAAACAATTAATCAGGATTAATCGCATCCAAAATAATGGTTTGTGTTTACATAATATATTTGTGTGTACTGTGTATATTTATTATGTATATGTAAACACACTCATACATGTATTTATTTAAGAAATATTTACATGTATAAATATATATTTATATCTATATATAATTTATATTATATATAAATATTTTGGTAACACTTAAGTGTAAGGAACACATATAAACTTTTAACTACGACTTTTCCCCTCAATGAATTCTTAATTTACTGCTCATTAATAGTTAGTAAGGTAGTTGTTAAGTTTGGGTATTGGGTAGGATTAAGAATGTAGAATTAGTTCATGCAGAATAAGGCATTACTATGTGCTTAAGTACTAATAAATAGCCAATATTCTATTAATATGCATGCTAATATGCAACTAGTTAAAAGACCCTAAAATAAAGTGTTACCAATAATTTATATAAAAATACAATATCTTTTTGTTAAATGTATACATGCATGTGTCTGTGTAATTATATATATATACTTTATAAATATATACAGTACACACATATATTATGTAAACACAAACTTTTATTTTGGATGCGATTAATCTCGATTAATCGTTTGACAGCACTAAATAGAATAGAATAGAATATTTATTTTGTCTAAAAAGGCTCTTTGAATTCTCTTCTTTGTAATGTTCCAGGCTAAATCGCTTTTCATTTTCTTTCCAGGTACGACACCATCACTAACCAGTGGGAGATGGTGGCTTCTTTGCCCAAACCTGTCCATTCTGCAGCAGCGACTGTCTGTGGAGGGAAGATATATGTGTTTGGAGGGGTGAATGAGGCCGGTCGCTCTGCTGGAGTACTTCAATCATATGTGCCTCAAACCAACGCCTGGAACTTTATTGAGTCGCCTATGATCGGTAAGAGCACCGAAGATAATTACTGAGCCACCAGACTGTGCTGTTCAGCTGCTGTCTTCTGCATATGGTTGTATATATATATATATATATATATATATATATATATATAGGTATATATAATTTACACTGAGGCATAACATTACCACTGACAGGTGAAGTGAATAACACTGATTATCTCTTCATCACGGCACCTGTTAGTAATGGGATATATTAAGTCAAGTCAAGTCAAATTTATTTATATAGTGCTTTTTACAATTGGTAATTTTTTCAAAGCAGCTTGACATATTAGAAGCACAGAAAAAAGAGAAGTGGTTAAAAATAAGCTGTACAAGCAAGTGTGGTAATGTGTAACATATACAAGATGGTGCTACATTAAGCCAATGTTGGCTGACTCCCAGGGGTGGAAAAAAAACCCTAGGAGAAAAACCCAGCATGCTAACACTGGGAAAAAAGTCCTAGCAGGGAAAAAAACCCTTGGAAGATATATATAATATATGTAAATGGATATGGAGATCAAAATCTGAATTATACATTTTTATTATTGAGATTGAAAATAGATTATATATAAATATATGTAAGCGGATACGGGGATTAAAAATCTGAATTATAGATGCAGCCAGAACTGGATCTGTAGGCCCATTGTCTCCTGGGCTACGTTGTAGTCAGGTCCAGACACAGGTTCTCCATCTGATCTGGATACGGCCTGGATCCAGCACCCGGCAAACCTCAGGATAAGCAGAGAGACTGATATTAGCATAGATGCCATTCTTATTCTGATGTACAGGTATATCTAGTGTTATAGGAAATGTTCTCGGTTCCAGCCGACCTAATTATTGCAGCGTAACAATCCTTTAGCGGATTTGAAAAATGTTAATGTATTGATAATGTGTTATGTGTATGCAAGAGCAAAGAGATGTGTTTTTAGTCTAAATTTAAACTGACAGAGTGTGTCTGCTTCCCGAACAATGCTAGGAAGATTGTTCCAGAGTTTAGGTGCTAAATAGGAAAAGGATCTGCCGCCTTCAGTTGATTTTGATATTCTGGGTATTATCAACCCAGGCATATTAGGCAGCAAGTGAACATTTTGTCCTCAAAGTTGATGTGTTAGAAGCAGGAAAAATGGGCAAGCTTAAGGATTTGACCGAGTTTGACAAGGGCCAAATTGTGATGGCTAGACGACTGGATCAGAGCTTTTCCAAAACTGCAGCTCTTGTGGGGTGTTCCTGGTCTGCATTGGTCAGTATCTATCAAAAGTGGTCCAAGGAAGGAACAGTGGTAAACTGGCGACAAGGTCATGGGGGGCCAAGGCTCAGTGATGCACGTGGGGAGCGAAGGCTGGCCCATGTGGTCCGATCCAACAGACGAGGTACTTTAGCTCAAATTGCTCAAGAAGTTAATGCTGGTTCTGATAGAAAGTTGTCAGAATACACAGTGCATCACAGTTTGCTGCGTATGGCCGCAGACCAGTCAGGGTGCCCATGCTGACCCCTGTCCACTGCTGAAAGCACCAACAGTGGGCACATGAGCATCAGAACTGGACCACGGAGCAATGAAAGAAGGTGGCCTGGTCTGGTATATATATATATATATATATCTATATATATATATATATATATATATATATATATATATATATATATATATATATAATATACACATGTGAAATTGTGTAATTAACGTAATTTACGTCACGCAGCTATATAATCTTAGAAGTCGGGAGTTTATCACATTGAGCATCTACAATGGCGCAAGCACCTGTAACCCTTGTAGGCAGACATTTCTATTATAACCCTTTAACAGATCAGATAATTTTAAACTTAATAATGTGAAAGTTTTCAGTCCAATGATCCAGTAAGTGAATTAATTCAAACAATCAGTCCAAAACAGTGCTAATGTAAAGAAAACCAGGCTGAATACATCAGAGGTGGCAGAGAGATCAGAGACTCGCATTGCATTTTCAGTGAGTTATTCATTCCAGTATGGGTTTCACTTTAAAACATGAGCTCTGATATATTCTGATTGTTTCTGAGGAGAGCGAGCCCTCATGCATCGCGCTGTGTAAAATACAGACTGAACATTCCACCACTGTATAGCCAGATGATACACAAACTACGTTTCTTGGCTTAATAAAGAAAATCGGCGCCTCGCTAGTAAAAGTTACCTTACCAATTTTTTAATGGAATATACAAATATAAATGTACAGAAATATATTTTTACTGAAACAATGTAAGGATACCTAAACAATTAACAATCTTGGTTTAGAAAATGTTCGAGCATCATGCATGGGCAATCCCAGGTCCTATATCAGATATATTTAACAGTATGTCTAGAGTTTTTTTGTTAGACGGTGCTGAAACTATGAGAAACTAACTTCTTGGAATTTCACTAGTATTTGACTTCATTAGTATTTGGCATTTTGACACGCTCCAGAGATATTGAGATTATGGGTGGAGGGATGCTCAAGGGGGAAGGAACTTTTTTCAACCTGTAACTTGGTGACAAATGCAGCCCTGAGGGACACATAGTGGGTGCAGGACTGAGGCGTTTCATTATAGCTGGAAAGCAAGCATTTCCCCATTAGTGCAGAAATAAGTGTGGATTTAAAAAAAAAAAAGACACACCGCTAAACTCAAACTGCCCTGAAACCAGCTTTATATGTCAGTAAAATAAGTTAGTTTGGATATCCACCTGACTGCCGCATGAAGTATCTTTCTCAGTCAATTAGAAGACACTTGACATTTAATATAGGACTAAAAGTTCAAATTAAAATGAGTTAAAAAGACTTAAAATGTGAGTTTGATCAAATTTAAGAACATAAAAAGTGGCTTGTTTGTTTAAAAAATATTATAGAATTATGCAGAAGTTGAGACATTTTAAACTTTTTAAGCACCAATGTAGGCATCAGCCAATCATATCACCTTATGCAAATACACTAGCGCAACCAATTGACCCTTCAAAAAAAAAACTACCCCCCTAAGTTACTGTTGCTATGTCCAACAAGCCATGGCACTCTCATGCCTCACTTCATGTTCTCATGCAGTGAAAAATGCATTTTGTCATTTAATATCATTTTGTGGCTCTTTAACCCTTAAATGCATGACTATTTCACCAATCATTCTTACATATTTGGGTCTTTATCGACCCGGCTCTATATCTAACACGGAAGGATCTCTACCTGTCGTGATAATATAAAACTCCTCTGATATTAGAGTAACAATTACAGAAGAATAAAATAAATCATATTTTGTTACCTTTTGGAGCTTGAAAGGTCTCCGTTTGAGCAGATGTTTTATGCCATCATCACTGTCCTCGTCAGAGCTCATTTCCCAGTAAATTCAGCAAATAATGGGCTAGTTTTATGGTTGAGGTCACGAATATGAGCCCAATCGCGATCTCAAACATATTCTCAGAACTATATAATTTTCAACATCTTCAAAATCAATATTTCGATCGCTAACAGCTTCACCAGATCCATCCAGTAACAGTTACAGTCATATTTGATTGTGTTCAGTACTTGCTCTGCAGTAAATCGCTGAGCCATTTCATGTTTCTCTTATTATTTCGTTTTCTGTGTAAATGAGTCGTCACTTCAGCATTGTGTATCAGACATTGCCACCTTGTGGAATAAAGGTGAATTGCACTTATTCTGTCATCTAAGATTCAATTATCGTTGTGCAGAAAAAATATATGTACACCCATACACACCTCGGGTCGTTTGTGACCCTATACAATTTTTACAAAAAATGAATACAAAAATAGGCATTCTTTTATAATTTTATAATTTTTTTCTTGTTATATTCTTTATAATGAATTGATTGGGGAACCAAGAAGGTTGATGTCTAACTGAATCTGAATCACGGGTGTCTGACATGGCTCTCTTTTCATACAGATTACATAAACACAAAATATTTGTTTTCGATTTGACTTACACAATTTAAAACCTGACATTCCAACATTTTTTTTAGACATAAGTCTAATGTTTTTGTGATTAGTATTCACTAAGTTACAGTTCATTTTCTGAGAATTATCAGATTGGAGTTCGTTCAGAGGGAGATGAGAGATCACGCATCATGTTACTTTTCTTTATTTTACAAAAAGCACAACATTTTGTTGTTACTCTGAGTGCACACAAATAAAAGAAGATATTCCACAGATTAAAATGGTGTATAACTCTTAATTGTATGTGCAGCATCGACAGAGTATTTTGAGTCTCTTTCATACTGGTTAGAAAAAAAAGTTCAAGCTCAAGTCCACTGATGTTAATCTACTAACTCTCCTGCCTGGTTTGTTTGTCAGACAAAATGGCGGATTCAGCTTTATGATTGGTCAGATCACCTGTCAATCAAGCTCCTGGTGAAGGGTGAATTGCGTTCATGCAACGCTGGAAAGTAATGTGTTGGCTGTTGTCACTAAGACGGTCACATCAGCACCAAACTCCAGATGCCCTCCTTCAAGCTGGTGACGCTCTGTGTGAATGCAGCATTGAACTTAAAAAGAATATGAGTAAATAAATGTGAGCACAAAGTAAAAACGCTGCACTGTTGTGTGTTCTAAAGTGTCACCATTTCAGAGCAGTTTGCAGTTCATGCATTTATGCCAAGTGATTGCTTATTAATCTACTGTTGATTAATTATGTTTTATGGTGTGACTATTGCGGTATTACACCATAAACTGATTGTAGATCAGTGGTTCTCAAACCTGTCCTGGGGACCCCCCACCACTGCACATTTTGCATGTCTCCCTCATCTAAAATTCAATCACCCAATTCAACTCTTGCAGTCTCTACTAATTAGCTGATGACTTGAATCAGGTGTGTTAGATGAGGGTGACATGCAAAATATGCAGTGGTGGGGGGTCCCCAGGACAGGTTTGAGAACCACTGTTGTAGACTAAGTGTGTATATTTGATCTCCCTTATCTGTTAGAATGGGCAGCTGGAAGTGGTATAGTGCATACATTTCAAAATAAAAGGCCCGTTGTATTTTGGCCTTGTTTATATTTAAAAGCGAAGTAAATACAAAAATTAAAAAAACATTCACAATTTATTTCTGTTCTTTAAACATTTATTATTGTATCCGAAAATGTCTCGGTTACGTATGTAACCCTCGTTCCCTGAAGGAGGGAACGGAGACGTACGTCAGTAGTGACCGACGAATTGGGATATCGCTAGAGGGCTCTATCAGTTTCGAAAGAACTAAAACAAGCCAATGGAGATTGGCGTGCGATATTTGCATAATGTGCACCGCCCCCAACAGGTGGATATAAATAGGAAGCAGATGCAATCGCACTCTGTTTTTCGCTGAGGAGACAACTGGTGTCCGCACTGCAGCAAGGGTACAGAAACTGTAGCGACGGGACATACGTCTCTGTTCCTTCCTTCAGGGAACGAGGGTTACATACGTAACCGAGACGTTCCCTTTCAGTTGGTCACGTTCGACGTACGTCAGTAGTCAGTAGACAAATTGGGATCCCAAATAAAGCGCCATAGTTACGAAACCCCTTCCAGTGCCCAGCGCAAGCTCTAGTCACCCGTCGCACCAATTGGGACGGTGAAGGGGGCGTGCTTACGCTGAGAGAGTCTACTGCTGTTCCGACATACCCGCTAGGTAAACTAGACAACTCTGGGGAAGCGAACCCATAGGGTATGCTGCAGAAGCCACTACCTACCCAATGGGGGAGGAGTTTACGTGGAGAATACACATATGGACTGGCCCGTGGGGCAGTACGCATATGGAGTCCCTGGGATGGCTCCACCTGGGTAGGGGGAGACTATCTGACAGGTGACAGCACAGCTGGCTCTGCCAAGGGAAAGACACGGACTCACTGTAGGGAGTTTTAGACCATGGACAATTACACATATGGGCCCACTCACGTAGAGGGATCGCAACATATGGAACCCAGCCAACAGACAATGTCAGTGATGGATGTTGGCCTGGCATCAGATACTCTGCAATGTCCGTGCCGAAGGGGGAGGCAGAGGAACTCGACAGGGTTCGCCAAGCAGGGAACGTGACTGGAGTCAAAGATGCACGTATCCGGCCCAGGGGGCGGGAATGGCATTGCAAGCCGACACTTAGAGCGGGCTCAACACGTCTACCGGCTAGTGGAAGCGAGTACACGGGAAGATACTGGATCTACACGTAGGCTATAGAATCTAGCGAACGTGTTAGGTGTCGCCCAGCCCGCAGCTCTACAGATATCTGTCAGCGAGGTGCCATGAGCCAGCGCCCAGGAAGAGGCCACTCCTCTGGTGGAGTGGGATCTCAACCCAAGCAGGCAAGGCACGCCCTGGGATTCGTATGCCAGGGCGATGGCATCCACTATCCAGTGGGCCATCCTCTGCTTGGAGACAGCCTTTCCCTTCTGCTGGCCTCCGTAACAGACGAAGAGCTGATCTGAGGTCCTGAAGCTTCGCGTTCTGTCTACGTACACACGCAGAGCGCGGACAGGACAGAGCAAAGCTAGGGCTGGGTCTGCCTCCTCCGAAGGCAGCACTTGCAGGTTCACTACCTGATCTCAGAAGGGAGTGGTAGGAACCTTGGGCACATATCCGGGCCGGGGTCTCAGGATGACATGAGAGTCACCGGGCCTGAATTCTGGGCACGATTTTTTGACCGAAAATGCGTGCAGATCCCCTACCCTCTTAAGCGAAGCCAATGCAACCAGGAGGACGGTCTTAAGAGACAGTGCTTTTAACTCGACTGATTGCAAAGGCTCGAAGGGATGACCCCAGAGAGATGTAAGAACTAGGGTCAGATCCCAAGAGGGTATGGAGGGAGGGCGAGTACGATTTAACCCTCTGGAGTCTGAGGCTGATTTGGGGCCTGGAGAAGTTTTGACATGCCCTGACATTTGTGCTTTTTTCAGTTGTTCATAAACATATTAATAGAAAAAGTGTCATTACACTGTATTCAGCACAAACTAGGTTATAATATGTGAGGAACATGTATGTACATGTTTGTGTTTTTGAAGGAATAACATTTATGCGTGGTTATTGAAAAAACAAAAAACTTAAGTCACTGATATAAGGCCAAAAAAAGTATAGTAAATCTGTGTTCACAAGACTTTTGGGTATTGGAGGTTGTAGACTAGAGTTTTTGCTTCAAAATTATGTAAAAATTATGCTGCCTACTCCTTCATATAAAACAATATATTGATTTAGTTTTTTTAAGACACTTTTTTGCCAAGAAACACAGTATGCGAGGAGGCGTGAATCACCACTGAAAATGGGCCATTCTCACCTGAGAAGACAAAAGAATTGGATAGTAATGAGCTGAAATGACTTGCATATTAATGAGGCATTTCAGTCAGGTAGGCTGTGAAAAAAACCTTCTGTGATGTCTCAAGCTCATCATGATATATGAAACATACAGAAAAATATTATTACAATATAAAATAATGGTTTTATATTATACTTTAAAATATAATGTATTTCTGTGATGCAAAGAGTCTGAATATAGGCTTTAGTTTAAAAGCATGTACATTTGGAGAAATATTGGATTCTCATATGTTTATGTCAATTTTCTATACAGAGGAGTTATTTTTATTTAATATTCACTGTCATTACTATGAGCGCTGGTGTTTTCAATTCATCCTTGAAGTCGGAGGGCGCTCTGTGCATTTTTAGTCCACAAATTCATCTAAAAGAAGAAGAGGCTATTCCATGAATGGAGTTTCCAATACATACTGCAGCCGGAGGGCGCTAAAGAAACAAAAACTCATATAAAATTCATCCATAGAAGAAAAGAAAACAGGAAGTAACTGCATGTCTTCTAGAGATCGCTAACCATGACTTTTACATCCAGATAAACACTTTTCAAGACAATAAATACACGATTGAGACGATGAATGCATGTATTGCCTCTGAATTTGCGTCTGAATAGCGCTGGCTCCGTGGGCGTGGCCGCATTAGCGGATAATGAGCTGAATCACGGACTTCTGACATGGCTCTCTTTTCATACAGATTACATAAACACAGAAGGTTTGTTTTCGATTTGACTTACATGATTTAAAACCTGACATCTTAACGTTTTTTTAGACATAAGTTTAATTTTTCTGTGATTAGTATTCACTAAGTTACAGTTAATTTTCTGAGAACTATCAGATTGGACTTCGTTCAGAGGGAGATGAGAGATCACGCATCATGTTAGTTTTCTTTATTTTACAAAAAGCACAACATTTTGTTTTTACTCTGAGTGTATACAAATAAAAGAAGACATTCTATAGTTTCAATTGATATATTACTTATGTCTCTATGACAAAAAATGACGGAGTATTTTAAGTCTGTTTTGCTGCAATGTGAAAAAAAAACTGCAAAAGGCGCCGGCGCGTTTTCAGACCTCAGAGTGTTAATCTCCTCGCCCCCCTCAGGAACCTGACGATCAGATCGTGCTTCCCCAGGGACTTGCCATCTACTGCATTGGTGATGTGCGGCGATAGCGGCAGCATACACCTTGAGGGTGGAGGGAGACAGCCTTCGCTCCAAGCCCTCTTGCAGGAAGGAAAACACAGATCTGACCGAGCATTATCGGGGGTCCTCTCGGTGAGAGGAGCACCATTCAAAGAACAGGTTCCACTTCAACGCATAGAGGCTCCTCGTGGAAGGAGTTCTAGCGGAAGTGATGGTGTCTATGATCACTCAGAACCTCCACATCGTGTCCAGGGTCCACACGTGGAGGTTCCACAGGTCAGGACGGTGGTGCCATATGGAGCCCCGTTTCTGAGTCAGGAGGTCCTTCCTCAGAGGAATCGGCCAGGGAGGGGCTGTCGTGAGGAGCATAGGAAACCAGGTCCGAGTGGGCCAGTATGGAGCCACTAACAAGACCTGCTCCTCGTCCTTCCTGACCTTGCACAGGAGCTGTGCGAGAAGGCTCACTGGGGGAAACGCATATTTGCATAGGCCCCGCAGCCAGCCCATCTGGTGGCAGAGGCTTCTGTGGAGACCACAGCGTGCCTGGACACTTGTTCGAGGGGCACAGCCTGCAGGAACGAGGGGTCAGACCACCGGATGAGGGTGCAACGGCAGCTCAGTGTCACAGGGACACGCAGCGTACCACGCTGCCACGCCTATCTCGGGACCCAGCCACGGAGCCAGTGTTGAAGCGGCCTCATATGGAGCAATCTGAGCAGCATGACCGCGGCTGCAGATGCCATATGCCCCAGGAGCCTCTGAAAGTCTTTCAGTGGGGCCGCTGTCCTGCGCTTGAGCATACTCATGCAGTTCAACACCAACTGGACGTGCTCCTCGGAGAGGCACGCAGTCCGGGAGACCGAGTCTAGCTCGAGACCGAGATAAGAGATCCTCTGCCAGGGGGCGAGTTTGCTCTTGTCCCAGTTGACCCGAAGACCCAACCGGCTGAGGTGAGCTAAAACCATGTCCCTGTGTTCGCACAACTGCTCTCATGAGCTGGCCAGGAACAACCAGTCGTCGAGGTAGTTGAGGATGCGAACGCCCTGTTCTTTGAGGGGAAAAATGGCCGCCTCCGCAACCTTCATAAAGGCGCGGCGCGACAGGGCCAGCCCAAAGGGTAGGACTTTGTACTCATATGCTCGACCCGTTGCGAGGCAGAATCGAGACATGAAAGTACACGTCCTTCAGGTCGATCGCTGCAAACCAATCCTGGGGACGGTCGCATTCGAAAATGCGCTTCTACATGAGCATCTTAAACGGCAGCCTGTGAAGGTACCGGTACAAGACGCACAGACCCAGGATTGGCCGTAGCCCACCGCCCTTTTTGGGTACAATGAAGTAGGGGCTGTAAACCCTGACTTCATATCAGCTGGAGGGACCGGCTCGATTGCATCCTTCACCAGGAGGACAGCAATCTCCGTCCAGAGAACAGGTGCATTGTCCAGTGACACCTGAATGTAGTGGACACCCCTGAAAACCGGGGGACACCGGGCGAACTGAATCACATAGCCAAGTCTGATAGTACGAATGAGCCAGCGGGATGGGCTGGGAAGCGGTATCCAGGCTTCAAGACACCGAGCCAGCAGGACCAAACGCACCACAGATGTACCGAGAGTGGGGCAGCGAAGCAGAGTACGGGGACCCGACTCGGACTGCATGGTAGCGGCCCAGAGTGTGATCAGACTCTGTGAGGTAGTAGTGCATACGGCACACGGGGCACGGCCTGCACCATCACACTGGCACCTGCTGGTGAAGTGAGAGGGGGCTGGGAGTGGCAAGGCGGGGCCTCGTTTGTTCTTTGTGCCGAAGCACACAGGGAACAGCCGCGATGTGACTGCAGGTATACTTTTCACACCCTGAGTCACATACACAGAGGAAATTTCAGCTCTTTAGTGCCGAGGCACGCAGGGAGCGTGACCAGCGTGTTCAAACAAACATGGGAGGAACCTGCCCAAATCGCAAACCAAACAGCGTGGATCGCTGCTGTGCCGTCACTCCAACACCAAAGGCCGATGAAGAGATTGAATAGTCTTCTTTAGAAGCTGCAGGACACCAAAGTATTGGCTCCGAAGCGAAAGACAGAGTGCGATTGCATCTGCTTCCTATTTATATCCACCTGTTGGGGGCAGTGCGCATTATGCAGTTCCCTTTCAGTCGGTCACGTTCGACGTACGTCAGTAGTGACCGACGAATTGGGATATCGCTAGAGAGCCCCTATCAGCTTCGAGAAAACTAAAACAAGCCAATGAACATTGGCGTGCGATATTTGCATAACGCACCCCTCCCCATCCGGGGCATATAAAAGGGGGAGGAGATGCAATCGCACTCTGTCTTTCGCTTCGGAGCCAAGCTTTGGTGTCCTACAGCTAAGAAGATCTTTAAAACAAGAAGAAACAGCGTTCTTACCGTGTTTGGCGCAACGACACTGCAGCGAGTCCACGAGCTTCCGGGTCCGGGCGGCAACATCGGCTGTGAAACAGCGTTCCGCTGTAATTCCAATTGTTTGGTCTGCGATTTGGCCGGGTCCCGTGTGTGTGTGTTTACCACACTTCGTGACACTCCCTGTGTGTCTCATTCACAAAAGAGCTGTGAGTTTCCCCCTCTATTAGACTTTACAGACGAACCCTGCATCTGGGGAGATGGCATTTCGTCTGTGCGCTACTGGGTGTGGTCGTTCCCTGGTCCCTGCTGATGGGCACAATCGCTGTATCACGTGCTTGGGCGTTCAGCACGCTGAGGCCGCGTTTGTAGATGGTTCATGTTCTCATTGTGGGAACATGACTATCGCGGTGCTGAGGTCGAGACTCTCGTTCCTTGGTTCTCAGGGAGCGGGGGTCCCCTCCCCTATGCCCCGTGCGGCCGTTTTCTCTGGCTCCGGTCGGGGTGACGGTTCGTCGGCGTGTAGGCAGGGTGACTTGAGGGTCACGGTTAGGGCTTCCCCGCCGAGTGTTGCTCCGCGGGCCCCTGCCGCCTCTGCAGCACTGCAGCCAGTGGTGTTACCGCCGTGTCACGCCGGGCCCTCTTCGGAGCGTCCGGTATTGTCCTTCGGTGCACCTGCGGAGGACCAGATGTCGATCACGGTATCGGAAGGCGAGCATGAGTCCTCGGGAGAGGATGACTCGGCTGAGCCCCCGTCTCACGGGGTGGCGGCTGTGGCCGAGTCGGATCCTGAGTTGATGGCTGTGCTTTCCCGGGCTGCCGAGAGCGTCGGGCTCGTGTGGAACCCTCCACCCTGTCCCGGCCCCTCTCGGCTTGACGATTGGTACCTCGGGGCGGGTCGCGCTGGTCCTCAGCGTCCCGCCCCGATGCCTTTCTTCCCGGAAGTGCACGACGAGGTGACCAGGTCTTGGCGGACGCCGTATAGTGTTCGTTCGAGGCCAGGCCCCTCGTCCGCCTTCACCACCCTGGATGGCGGAGAGGCTAAAGGCTATACGGGAATCCCTCCAGTCGAACGGTCTGTAGCGATGCAGTTGTGCCCTACGGCCGCCGGCTGGCGTGGTGACCCGCGCCTTCCGTCCCGAGCCTGTAAGTTTTCTTCCTCTCTGACGGAGAAGGCTTATAGAGCTTGTGGGCAGGCCGCCTCCGCCCTGCATGCCATGGCCCTTTTGCAAGTGTATCAGGCAAAAGCGTTATCGGAAATGCCACAGGGTGGTCTTGACCAGCATCTGTTGGGGGAGTTGCGAGCTGCCACCGATCTCGCCCTACGGGCGACTAAAGTGACAGCACGCTCCGTTGGTCAAGCGATGGCTACTATGGTAGTCCAGCAGCGCCATCTATGGCTAAACCTGGCTGACATGAGGGAGACCGATAAATATCGGTTCCTGGACTCCCCCGTGTCCCAGGCTGGCCTATTCGGCGACGCAGTAGAGAGCTTCGCCCAACAGTTCTCTGCTGCCCAGAAGCAGGCTGAGGCCATTAAACATGTCTTGCCCCGCCGGCCCGCTGCTGCCTCCACCCCGCCGGCGGCGCAACCTCAGCCTGCTCGTCGCCGAGGGCGCCCGGCCGCGTCGTCCTCCGCTCCCGCTAAGTTGGCCAAGCAGCAGCCTCCACCAGCCAAACAGCAGGGAGCCGGCGCCGGCCGGGGCGCCCAGCCCGCTCAAGCCAAGCCAGGTGGTAAGAGGTCGAGGAAGTCGCGATCCTGAAGCGGGCGACCTGGAGGAGGAAGTAGCAGCTCTTCAGGGGGATTCCATCTGCCCCTCCACTCCCGGGGGAGGGCCGGGAGAAACTTGTTGTATGTGTTCCGCCGCTGGCTCTCCGGAGTCCAGCGGTACCCACCTTTTCACAGAAAGAGCTGTTTCCCTTTCATCCTCCAGGTCACAAGAGGGCGCGGTTGTCAGGACCCGGGGCTCTGCCTCGGTGTCCGCAGCCCCCTCTCATTTCGCCAGTAGGGGGCGCCCCGATGGTGCAGGCCGTACCACGTGTACCGTCTCCCATCGTTGCTGTCACCCCGCAGAATCTGACTCCACTTCGGGCCGCTGTGCTGTCCGAGTCGAGTCCCAGTATTCTGCCTCGCTGCCCCACTCCCGGTGCGCCTGTGGTGCCCTTGGTCCCGCTCGTTCGGCGTCTGGAAGCCTGGTTAACGCTTCCCAGCCCGTCCCGCTGGCTCATCCGCACTATCAGGCTCGGTTATGCGATTCAGTTCGCCCGGCGTCCCCCGGTGTTCAGAGGTGTCCACTACACTCAGGTGTCACTGGACAGTGCTCCTGTTCTTCGGGCGGAGATTGCTGTCCTCCTGGCGAAGGACGCAATCGAGCCGGTCCCTCCAGCTGATATGAAGTCAGGGTTTTACAGTCCCTACTTCATTGTACCGAAGAAAGGAGGTGGGTTACGGCCAATCTTGGATCTGCGAGTCCTGAATCGGTCCCTTCACAGGCTGCCATTCAAGATGTTGACGCAGAAACGCATTTTTCAATGCATCCGTCCCCAAGATTGGTTCGCAGCTATAGACCTGAAGGACGCGTACTTTCATGTCTCGATTCTGCCTCGTCACAGACCCTTCCTACGGTTTGCGTTCGAGGGTCGGGCATATCAGTACAAAGTCCTGCCCTTCGGGCTGGCCCTGTCTCCCCGCGTCTTTACGAAGGTTGCGGAGGCGGCCATTGTTCCCCTCAAGGAACAAGGCGTTCGTATTCTCAACTATCTCGACGACTGGCTTATTCTAGCCAGTTCGCGGGAGCAGTTGTGCGAACACAGGGATCTGGTGTTGGCACACCTCAGCCGGTTGGGTCTTCGGGTCAACTGGGACAAGAGCAAACTCTCCCCCGGGCAGAGGATCTCTTATCTCGGTATGGAACTGGACTCGGTCGCCCTGACTGCGCAACTCACAGAGGAGCGCGTCCAGTCGGTGTTGAACTGCCTGAGTACGCTCAAGTGCAGGACAGCGGCCCCACTGAAAATGTTTCAGAGGCTCCTGGGGCATATGGCATCCGTAGCCGCGGTCACGCCGCTCGGATTGCTTCATATGAGGCCGCTCCAACACTGGCTCCACGGCCGGGTCCCGAGATGGGCGTGGCAACACGGCACGTTCCGTGTTCCTCTGACACCGAGCTGTCGCCGTGCCCTCACTCGATGGTCAGACCCCTCGTTCCTGCGGGCAGGAGTTCCCCTCGAACAGGTGTCCAGGCACGCTGTGGTTCACACAGATGCCTCGACCTTAGGGTGGGGCGCCACGTACAACGGGCATGCAGCCTCAGGTCTTTGGACGGGGCCTCAGCTGCATTGGCATATCAATTGCCTCGAGTTGCTGGCAGTTCGTCTTGCGCTGGGCCGCTTCAAGGAGCTGTTGACAGGCAAGCACGTTCTAGTCCGCTCAGACAGCATTGCGACCGTAGCGTACATCAATCATCAAGGTGGTCTACGCTCCCGCCGCATGTCGCAACTCGCCCGCCATCTCTTGTTATGGAGTCAGAAGCATCTGAGGTCGCTTCGTGCCAGTCATGTCCCAGGTGTGCTCAACCGTGCAGCCGACGAGCTTTCACGGCAGCCTCCACTTGCGGGCGAATGGAGACTCCATCCCCAGGTAGTCCAGCTGATTTGGCATTACTTCGGCGAGGCTCAGATAGATCTGTTTGCCTCCCAGGAGAATGCTCAGTGCCAGTGGTTCTATTCCCTGACCGCAGGTACTCTCGGCACGGATGCACTGGCACACAGTTGGCCCCGGGGTCTTCGCAAGTATGCGTTTCCCCCAGTGAGCCTTCTTGCTCAACTCTTGTGCAAAGTCAGGGAGGATGGGGAGCAGGTCTTGTTGGTGGCCCCTTATTGGCCCACCCGGACATGGTTTTCGGACCTCATGCTCCTCACGGCAGCCCCTCCCTGGCCCATTCCTCTGAGGAAGGATCTTCTGACTCAGAGAGGGGGCACCCTCTGGCACCCGCGTCCCGACCTGTGGAACCTCCACGTGTGGTCCCTGGACGGGATGCGGAGGTTCTAAATGATCTCCCGCAAGCGGTTGTAGACACTATCACTTCCGCTAGAGCTCCTTCCACTAGGAGCCTCTATGCGTTGAAGTGGAACCTGTTCGTTGAGTGGTGCTCTTCTCACCGAGAAGACCCCCGATCATGCTCGGTCAGATCCGTGCTTTCCTTCCTGCAGGAGGGTCTGGAGCGAAGGCTGTCTCCCTCCACCCTCAAAGTGTATGTTGCCGCCATTGCCGCACATCACAATGCAGTTGATGGGAAGTCCTTGGGGAAGCACGATCTGGTCGTCAGGTTCCTGAGGGGAGCGAGGAGACTGAATCCGCCTCGTCCCCCTCCATACCCTCTTGGGATCTTTCCGTAGTTCTTTCATCCCTTCGGCATCATCCCTTCGAGCCCTTGCAATCAGTTGAGTTAAAAGTACTGTCCCTTAAGACCGTCCTCCTGGTTGCATTGGCCTCGCTCAAGAGGGTAGGGGACCTGCACGCATTTTCGGTCGACGAATCGTGCCTGGAATTCGGGCCTGGTGACTCTCACGTTATCCTGAGACCCCGGCCTGGATATGTGCCCAAGGTTCCTACCACTCCCTTCAGAGATCAGGTAGTGAACCTGCAAGCGCTGCCTTCGGAGGAGGCAGACCCAGCCCTGGCTTTGCTCTGTCCAGTCCGCGCTCTGCGCGTTTACGTGGATAGAACTCGAAGCTTTAGGACCTCAGATCAGCTCTTTGTCTGTTATGGAGGCCAGCAGAAAGGGAAGGCTGTCTCCAAGCAGAGGATGGCCCACTGGATTGTGGATGCCATCGCCCTGGCTTATGATTCCCAGGGCGTGCCTTGCCCGTTCGGGTTGAGAGCCCACTCCACCAGAGGAGTGGCCTCTTCCTGGGCGTTGGCTCAGGGCGCCTCGCTGACAGATATCTGTAGAGCTGCGGGCTGGGCGACACCAAACACGTTTGCTAGGTTTTATAGCTTACGTGTGGAACCGGTTTCTTCCCGTGTACTCGCTTCGACTAGCCGGTAGACGCGTTGAACCTGTTCTCTGTGTCGGCTTGCAATGCCATTCCCGCTCTCTGGGCTGGATACGTGCATTTTTGACTCCAGTCGTGTTCCCCGATCGGTGAACCCTGTTGAGTTCCTCCGCCTCCCCTTCGGCTCGGACATTGCGGAGTGTCTGATGCCAGACCAACATCCACCTTCGGTGTTGTCTGTTGGTTGGGTTCCATATGTTGTAATCCCTCTAAGCGAGTGATTCCATATGTGCATGGTCCACGGTTACTCCCTACGGTGAGTCCGTGTCTTCCCTTAGCAGAGTTCTGCTGTCACCTGTCAGATGAGTCTCCCCCTACTTAGGTGGGGCCATCCCAGGGACATGTATGCGTTCTGCCCTTCGGGCCAGGCCATATGTTCCACGTAAATTCCTTCCCCTTTGGGTGGGTAGTGGCTCCGCAGCGTCCCCTTTGGGTTCGCTTTCCCAGTGTAGTCTAGTTTACTTAGTGGGTATTTCGGAACAGCAGTAGACTTCCCGGCGTAAGCTCGCCCCCTTCTCCGTCCCCCTGGTGCGACGGGTGGCTAGAGCTTGCGCTGGGCACTGGAAGGGGTTCGTAACTGTGGCGTTTTATTTGGGATCCCAATTCGTCGGTCACTACTGACGTACGTCGAACGTGACCGACTGAAAGGGAACGTCTCGGTTACGTATGTAACCCTCGTTCCCTGAAGGAGGGAACGGAGACGTACGTCCCGTCGCCACAGTTTCTGTACCCTCGCTGCAGTGCGGACACCAGTTGTCTCCTCAGCGAAAAACAGAGTGCGATTGCATCTCCTCCCCCTTTTATATGCCCCGGATGGGGAGGGGTGCGTTATGCAAATATCGCACGCCAATGTTCATTGGCTTGTTTTAGTTTTCTCGAAGCTGATAGGGGCTCTCTAGCGATATCCCAATTCGTCGGTCACTACTGACGTACGTCTCCGTTCCCTCCTTCAGGGAACGAGGGTTACATACGTAACCGAGACGATATCGCACGCCAATCTCCATTGGCTTGTTTTAGTTCTCTCAAAGCTGATAGGGCTCTCTAGCGATATCCCAATTCGTCGGTCACTACTGACGTACGTCGAACGTGACCGACTGAATGGGAACTGCAGTTTCACTGAAAGCAAGTTCACCTTTAGATTTGTAAAGCTCTTGCTATGTTTGTGTGCCATGCCATGCATCAGATAGTTCATGAATAATCAAGGTCCCTTTAAGGTGAATCAGTTGACTCCACAGCCATCTTGGCAAAGCTTAATCTTAGCAGAAGACACTATACATACAGTAAAGTTCCGCTCACAGTGACAATCTCATTAAAAACAAACGACTTCTGGTCAATTTGTTGCTGCAAATAAATGTCTATTTTCTAGTTGTGCATGAACAGCTTATATCTGCTTGAATGGTGTTAGTCTGAAAATTTCTAAAAGTGTATGTTTTGTCCAGCTAATGGGTGCATGTGTTTTATAGCAATACAACCTGGTGAGTCCTTTGACAGTGGCAGCATTTTGCAGCAACAAATTGACCAGAAGTCATTTGTTTTTAATGAGATTGTCACTGTGAATGGAGCTTTACTGTATACTGTCTTCTGCTAACATTAAGCACTCTGATAATGAAAACTAAACTTTAACTTACTAGTTTCTTGTGGCATGCATGTCTTCAACAGTTTCCTGACCCTTATCTTCTCTGCCTGATCTGACAGGTGACTGATGAAAGGAATCATTCACACTCATGGACTCATATTTTTACACGTCTGAGTCATGTGTTATGCTTTTTATCTAGAATTCATCTTGAGGAGCATCTTGGTCCATTTTTAGATGTAAACATGTTTTCCTGGTTTGTCAGGGTCCCTGAAAAATGTCTCAAATTCAGTTTTAGCATAAAAAGTCATCTTAAATGGTATAACAAAAGTCTTAATTATCATTTCAAGAGGTCTTTTTTTATATATATTTTAATAGATGTAATAAGAGTGCTTATTTAAACAAACAGCTGGACATTTCAAAATAAGAGTCCATAGATTTAAAGGAGTCATGAACTGCATTGTTTTATTATTTTATGTTTCCTGGGGTGCATTTATATTGTTAGTATGGTTTTTACATAAAAAATAAAAAAAAAATAAAAAAAAAAATAAAAAAAATCATAAATTAGAAATAAAAGGCATTTTTCCCACTCTGATTTGAACTGTTTTAAGGGGTGTGTTTGCTGTGAGACTTCAGTGTAAAAAAAAAACTGCTATGATTGGCTAACATTGTTGCATATAGAAATAGCTTAGTATTACATGTGGAATTCTCTCAAAAACTTTTAGCACGTTTTTGCTATTACAGTTCTCAGGGTTTACTAATCGTGAAAAGTTGATTATAGCATTATATTTAGAAAGGTTACAGTGATTAATATTGTAGCTGATCACAGACATGTTGAGTGCAGTGATTGCGTCACTGTAACTCAATTTCTGCACATTAACAGATGCTTTCATCATAACTAACAGTGCAAGCATAATGTAAATAAGAGATTCCTTGATTCTAACAGGAGTTTTGGCAAGAGTCTAGAACACTCAGACTGTTTGACAGTTCCAGCGACTGTAAAGGGAGTGTTCTTTGATTGCTTTCTATATATAATTTAATCACAGTTTGAATTAAAGATTTTTTTCATCCTACTAAGAGAAACAATGTGAAGTTGACCATTTAGTCACTGGTTTTATTTACTGACTGTCACAGTGAGGCCCTGTGACTAGAGACTTGGATTATAAAAAGGACTCTTATTTTGACAATGGACTGTGAAAACACATGCATGCATACACTTCCTTTTGTAACATCATACATACTTATCTGTTTTGCACATATTGAACATCAGTTAACACAGATATGTTTGTATTATTGATCATGTGTTGTGTTGTGTTGTGTTGTGTTGTGTTGTGTTGTTAACGTCCTCATCATGCCATTTGTTCATCTTTTGAATGTTTAATGGTTTATACATTTTTCTATGTTGATTTGTGTTGCGTTATGTTAAGAAGTAAAACAAGACCGGTAATCATGTTAAATGTTTATTGTTTTTATATTGCCACTTACATATCATAAATAGTCATACTTGCATACTGGAACATTTGGCCATCCCAAACAGACAAAACCCGGTCACAGTAAATGCCACTATTTTGAAGACTACATTCCCGCCAATAGAAGGCACAGTCCATTATTCTCATGAGTGAGGGGGAGATTGTTGATCTGATAATTCTTTGTTACTGTTAAATCACATTTATATATATATTTTTTTTTCAGATTCTTTATTACCTTTAATTTCTAAATGATTTAGGACAATTGGGAGGAGCTTGTCCTTTTCAAGATGGCCTCTCAGAGTTGTCTAGAAGCTCGTAGTTTGAGTTTGTGTCAAACTGTGGTCTTTTGGGTCAATTTATTGGCATAGCCAAAAGTTTGTTTGATTGAATAACTTTTGAACAGTTTTTATTTTATTTGTTTTTGTTTTGTTTTTGTATATATTTTTGGACTTTCACTGTAAATACCATTGAAGCACCACTGGAAAACCTTTATTTTTGCTCCACTTGGAATAAACACTGAACTTTGGCTTTATCACCACGTCACATCATTTTTACGCCTCCATCTGCCGGTACATTCAGAGCAGTGGTGCTGCTGCTGTTCAAAACATCTTTGGGGCCCTTGTTGCAGTTGGCACATCACTGTCTTTGTTACACTGACAATAAATGATTTTGAGACAAAAACATATGACTGTAGGCTTAAATGAATCATTACATATCAGAAATCACTGGTCACTGGTGATTTTGGTTAGACATGTACACATACATATCATATCAAATACATACATATCAAATGATCTGTAACAAAGCAATAGTGACAAAGTAAAAACCTTTTTACTCAGATAAGTGTGTTGCACCGTTCCTGTCGGATCCAATAGAGAAGCTCTCTGCAAATCCAATGCAGCTACTGTTTTTTTTTTCCACAAAAAGGCACTGCGCAACTCAAATGCACTCTTCAAATGCAAGTTCATCGCTTAGTTGCTCAATCCAGTGTTAACATCATGTCTGTTATGTACCTACTACTACTTGACAATGTAGAAGTAGCTTCTTCTCTTTCACCTCTCTGTAATGTAATAAATAGGCACATTCCACACCGAATCATAATCTGGGCTTGGTTTCAATAAAAGATGTTTTGGACTAACAAGGAAGTTTTCAGTTCTGAAACTTACAGGATATTCTTGTAGTATGATGACATGCTGTCAAAAGCTCAAGGAAAATTTGATTTATCAATTCATGATCCCATTAACTAGTAAATTGTTTATTGCCATTTTTTGATCACATTATTGTATCGGCAAACTCCAATATTGTTCAGCCTCTGACTTACATTGATGTATACACCAATCAGGCATAACATTATGACCACCTAATAATGTGTTGGTCCCCCTTTTGCTGCCAAAACAGCCCCGACCCTTTGAGGCATGGACTCCACTAGACCCCTGAAGGTGTTCTGCAGTATCTGGCAAGATGTTAGCAGCAGATCATTTAAGTCCTGTAAGTTGTGAGGTGGGGCCTCCATGGATTGGACTTGTTTTTTTCAGCACATCCCACAGATACTTGATTGGACTGAGATCTGGGGAATTTGGAGGCCACACCTTAAACTCATTGTTGTGCTCCTCAAACTATTCCTAAACCATTTTTACTTTGTGGTCGGGCACATTATCCTGCTGAAAGAGGCCACAGCCACCAGGGAATGCCTTTTCCATGAAAGGGTGTACATGGTCTGGAACAATGCTTAGGTAGGTAGTACATGTCAAAGTAACATCCACATGGATGGCAGGACCCAAGGTTTCCCAGCAGAACATTGCCCAAAGCATCACACTGCCTCCGCCGGCTTGCCTTCTTCCCATTGTGCATCCTGGTGCCACGTTTTTCCCAGGTAAGCGACGCACACGCATCCAGACATCCACGTGAATGTAAAAGAAATGTGATTCATCAGACCAGGCCTTCTTCTTCCATTGCTCCATGACAAAATGTTCACTTGCTGCCAAATATATCCCACCCACTAACAGGTGCCATGGTTAAGAGATAATCAGTGTTATTGACTTCACCTATTAGTGGTCATAATGTTATCCCTGATTGGTGTATGTACATAAATCATATATATATATATATATATATATATATATATATATATATATATATATATATATATATTGTATTTTAATTTTGCAGTTACTGATATGACCTTGTTGATGTTTATTTAAAGTCAAAGAATCATACTCGGTTACGTACGTAACCTTGGTTCCCTGAGATACAGGAACAAGTACTGCGTATGGGGAAAAGCTCATTTTTTCCTTCTCGCTGTAGCCTTATTCAATAGAGCAGTGTAACTGCACATCTATTGGTTCAAAGGAATTAAACTTTTTGAACCCATGACGGTGAGGCGTAGTCGCGCGAGCCTATAGCGAAAAAGTGCGCCAATGAGCCCACCAAAACTGGCTTGGCTTATGGCTATATAAGCAGTGCATTTCGCCATAGAACTCAGTTTATTTTGACTGAAGCGACAACACTGAGCCGCATAAAATGCAGTACTCGCTCCCGTATCTCAGGGTACGTTCCCTTTCGATACTTTCACTCATACTGCGTATGGGGAACGAATACAATCACGCCGTGCCATGGCACGATCCCTATATGTTACACTTGGAGAGGACAGAAGTGCGACGACGGGGCTCGACAGAAGACCGCCGTGTCACACCGAGAGGACCCGAGCATGCAAGGTCGGGATATCCAAGTTGTAGAATCTGACAAAGGTGGACAGCGAAGACCAGCCCCTTTGGTGCGGTCACCAAAGCAGACAAAGAGACTGCCTAAACAGCTCAGACCGCTCCACATAGGTCTTCAACGCCCTGACAGGGCAGAGTAATTCCACCTCTCTCTCATCCGAGGAAGGAGGTAGCGCCGAGAGGGAAATGACCTGCGCTCTGAATGAAGTCAAGAGCACTTTAGGGACGTAGCCATGCCTGGGTTTCAAACAACTTTGGAGTCGTTGGGCCCGAACTCAAGGCATGCAGGGCTCACGGAGAGAGGCCTAGGTCGCCTACGCATTTGACCGATGCTAGTGCCAGTAGCAGAACGGTTTTAAGCATCAAGGGCCGAAGGTCAGCTGACCGCAGCGGTTCAAAGGGAGGACCTTTGAGGGCTGCAAGAACTGTGGAAATGTCCCAAGTGGGAACGATAAGTGGCCTAGGGGGATTCATCCACCTAGCACCTCTCAAGAAACGCACAATGAGGCCGTTTCTTCCCACTGGCTGGCCAGCAATGGGAGCGTGAAACGCTCCGATGGCTGCTACGTACACCTTGAGCTCTTGGAGAAAAGACAGTATCTGAGATACGTCACTCTCCACGGGGTCAACATTGCATGCAGAGCACCAGTCAATGAAGACCGAATATTTCTGGGCGTAGAGGCGCCTCGTAGACGGGGCTCTAACCTGAGAAATGGGGTGTAGTATGTTCCCAGGGAGGTCTATCGGCTCCCATCGAGGAACCAGAGGTGCAGTGCCAGATTGTCCCGTTTGCCTGAGAGAGGAGGTCCAGTCTCAGGGGAATTGGCCAGGGGGCTTTCGTGGAAAGCCTGAACAGCTCCGAAGACCAGATTTGGGTTCTCCAGAGTGGGGCCACCAGGAGGACTCTGTGCCCGTCTTCCCTGATTCGCCTGATTACACAAGGAATCATCGCGATCGGGGGGAAGGCGTAAAAGAGGAGCCTGGGCCAGTCATAGGCCAGCGCATCCATCTCCTTTGAGAAGTAAGTTGGGCAGTGAGAGTTGTCTTCTGAGGCGAAGAGGTCGACCTCTGCCCTCTCGAAGATCTCCCATTTTCTGAACCATCTGTGGATGGAGCATCCACTTGTCCGAGGGGACATTGCTCCGAGACAGCATGTCTGCTCCCAGGTTCGATTTTCCAGGTATGTGTGTCGCTCTTAGGGACCGCAGCCTGGGTGCTGCCCACTCGAGGAGGCGCTTCGTCAGGGCGCATAAGCGGCTGGAAGACAGGCCTCCTTGACGATTTATGTAAGACATCACTGTCATGCTGTCTGACTGGACCAAGACATGGTGTCCTTCCAGGAACATTTGGAACGAGAGGAGGGCTCGTTCTACTGCCAGCATCTCGAGGCAGTTGATGTGCAGATGGCTCTGCTCGTGAGACCACGAGCCGAAGGCCGGTCTGCCCTCGAACCCGTGTTGGAGGCGTCCGTCGAGAGCACCTTTCTACGATTTCTATGGCTCCCTTCTTTAACAGAGACATCACTTCTGCACGGAGGACGTGAGCGTCGTCTGGTCTGACTGAAGTGGTGACCACGCCGCTGAAGCACAGGGGTCTGCGGGCAAAATGTAGTGAGTAGCCGTGATTTATGATCCCCATAACCCAATTTGACACACCGGGGATGGCTTGCCAGGCCTCGGCCCGTGTGGCAAGGGGCTGGATAGCGTCTGGTGACAGACCGCTGCACAGGGGTCTTTGCACTGACGTTAATGGAAAAGGAAATTTGCTCTCTTTTTGACAATTTAAAAACTTTATAGTGTTCGCCATGAGAATGGTGTTTTGTGTGGGCACAGCCACTGTGGACCCAGGACGCATAACAACACGTTGGTCCCCAGCACCCGGAACTAAACAAGGTGGCGGGGGAACTATGCGTGAGAGCTTTTGGGGTGGTCCGGCCGCGGCGAGACTTTGCCCCATCCTCTTTGTTTCCTTCTGATCAGGAAGACGCCAGAGGTGTCGGGTCCAGCACTGTTCTGGACCCTTGGGAGCGAGGAGCGTTTAGCTTGCTGGGGCCGTTGACTCTGAGCTGGAGCACTTGGGCAGGAAATGTCGCATGGCCTGGGACGATTTCTGCGCGGCGGTGAAGCGCTCAGTAAACCCTTCCACAACTGGCCCGAAGAGACCTGAAGGCGAGACTGGGGTGTCTAGGAAGGCTATCTTGTCCGCTTCCTTGATCTCCGTTAGGTTAAGCCAGAGATGGCGCTCTAACACAACCAGGTTGGCCATGGATCTCCCGATGGCCTGAGCTGTAGCTTTCATGGCATGCAGGGCCAGGTCGGTGGTGGTGCGTCAATTCCGGACTCATCCAGGGAGCGGAGGAGTTTGGCCTGGAACACCTGGAGAATGGCCATGGTGTGAACCGCTGATGCAGCTTGCCCAGATGAAGAGTACGCTTGGCCGGCGATGACGGAAGTCGTACGGCAGGGCTTGGAAGGAAGGGCCCTCTTGCTTTTCCAGCCCACAGCCATGGGAGGACAGAGGTGAGCGGGCCACGGCTTTGTCCAGCGGCGGCATCTGCTCATAACCCTTCTCACGTGAGCCATCAACCGAGGTGAGAGCTGCAGGTGAAGAAGTTTGCAGGCGGGCTGAGTAAGGAGCGCGCCATGACTTCGTCAGCTCCACACGGACCTTGGGGAAGAAGGGGGCAGATCGCTGGCAGGGGGTCTGGCGGCGTCCCGGCAGATACCACTCGTCCAGCCTGCTGCGAGTTGGCTCTTCAGGTGGGGCCCATTCCAAGTCAAGCTCCTCGACGGCCTTAGAGAGCACGCGGAACAACTCGGCGTCCATCCCAGGCCTGGGCTCGATGGGCTCCAATGACGGCAGGTGGGCGGGGTCCTTGTCGCCGATCCATTCCTCCGTTTCAGATGCTGCGAGTGACATAGAGTCATTGAGCGGCTCGTCCTCTGATCCGCCAAAAGAGATGAGGTCGCTCGCTTCCACCGAGGGACGCTGCTCTGGGCGCGAGAAGAGGATGGGGGACGGCTCTCTCATAGGAGAGGGAGAGGCAGGCAGGCGCTGGGCCGGCGTGAGCTCTCCCACATCCGAGTGCTGAGTCCCTCTGCCCTGCTGTCTCTTCCTAGCCAGCTCGTGGGAGGAAGAAGACAGGAGGGTGTGAGGGGCGGGACGGCTTTCACTGAAGAAAGCGATCGCAGTGCGGGCATGAAGTCTCGGTGAGCGCGGCTTCTGTGTGGGGCTTGCCCAGACATCTGACGCACTCACCGTGGCCGACATCATCCTGCAGAGGGGCTCTGCAGTTGCCACAACTGTGTAGCAATGCCACCGTCATGAAAACGGTGCTTGTGTAGGCTCTTTTAGAGCGGTATAGACCACTGGATTACGCTCTTTTAGAAGCGCCATGTAACTGCTGAAATTTGCTCTTTTAAAGCTCGCCGGATGGCAACAGGTGACTCACTGAGACCGAAACCGGGAAGCTTGCGGCGGGCGGATCGAGAGCGGCGCTAGAGGCGGCAGTCTGCGAAGGCACCGGTGCTGAAGCAGGCGGCGATCTCAGCTGTCCTCTGCGAAGCCTCTTCTATGGCAGAGAGACAGCTCGTTCCAGCGGCGAAGGCATTCAGCAGGAATCCAGCGAAGTGCAGTCATCGCTGAAGGAGAGAAAACTGAGTTCTATGGCGAAATGCACTGCTTATATAGCCATAAGCCACCCCCGTTTTCGCGGGCTCATTGGCGTGCTTTTTCGCCATAGGCTTGCGCGACTACGCCACGCTGCCATTGGTTCAAAAAGTTTCATTCCTTTGAACCAATAGACGTGCAGTTACACTGCGCTATTGAATAAGGCTTCAGCGAGGAGGAAAAAAGGAGCTTTTCCCCATACGCAGTATGAGTGAAAGTACCGAAAGGGAACTCGGTGTCAGTGTACTATTTATTGTCTCCCTTAAGGCCCTTTCACACCGGATGCGTAACGGAAAAGCGAAACCAAAAAGCGAATAGTTTGTGTGCGAATATTGTTTTTCAAAGACCGAAAAGAAGTTTTTGGGTGCACCCAGTCTTAACAACAACACATTCACTTTCTATAGTCACGGACACAATTTAGGTTAAAAAAAAAAAAAAAAAATCAACAAGTTTTACCTCAGAAGGTTATGTTATCCTTGTAGCCTACAGTGACTTGCATGTACTCCCACAGGAGCTGTAATCTCGTGAGAAATGCGATACCTGTCAAAGGTTGATGTTGATTGAATAGCTAGTGACATCTACTGGACATTTCGTTTACAGAAAAGAAACCCACTCACATATACTGCGAGTAGCCCAGGCTATAAATAGGCTTCTGTCTAAAGAAAACCTTTATTTGTCCCACAATGGGGAAATTGTATGCCTATGGACTACAGATAGAAGGTTAACTACTAGACATATAGTTTAAATAAACATTCACAAGGTAGTTTTCTATTGTAAATGCATTGACACACAAGCTATCAGATGATCCGTCATTGTTGCTGTGACATCACCTTTGTTTCCTTGTATTTGATTGGTTGAAGCCTTTTCTGTCGCCTCGAATGTGAAAAAAAAAATCGACATTGAAGCGAAAAAAAATAAACGTTGTTTTTTCGCAGCAGCACATTCGCGTTCGGTGTGGAAGCACTCATTACACAAACAGCTGATCAAAAAACAAAACCATTGCGCGAATAATTTGCGCGTCAACATTGCGTCCAGTGTGAAAGGACCTTTAAGAGAAATTTGTTTTGGATGAGAAAACTGCTGCAACATCAACCCACAAAAACATATATATATATATATACTATTATAAGAACTATTAAAAACCTATTTAAAAAACTATTTTAATTCATAAGTCACTTAAAGAAAAACACAAAAAAAGACACAGGTTCATTAGAAGTTCTTCAGTGCAACTCATGCACTATATTGCAATTTTTAAATTATGTAATGCTTTGTGTGAGGAACAGACTGATTTCAGTTGTTATTCAGAGCATATATTTTATGGCAAAATATTTATGATGTGACATTTTTTATTCCATTACAAACTTAAAAATGTTTTTAATAAAGTTTGTCCAGATTTAGCATTTTCATTAAAAATGAATCTTAAACATCTAATTTTTTATATGCAGTTTTATTACAGTTTTTTGTCTTTTATAGTTCTTTAAAAAACAATAGTGTTTTTATCTTGTTTTCGCTATAAAAATAGCATAGAAACAAACAAAAAGTAGTTATTTGCTGATAATTTTCACTATTGTTGTAGCTCTCAGTGACTTTGTAAAGCATGAGTCATATGGACTACTTTTATGGTGCTTTTTTGTTGTTTTACTTGTTCTTTTCTGAGCTGGAAAGGCATCGTTTTGGGTTGCTTTTCATATATATGCATGATTTTCCTTTTTAGTTCCACAAAAGAAATAACAGTATACAGGTTCAGTGGTCAACTATTCCTTTTGCATGGAACCAGAACAGTGGAACATGCTTTCTCATGCATCACTCCTTTAAAAGGTTCAGATATTGAAATCAGAGTTCGGTTATGCCGTTTGTATCAGCGAGAGTGAGATATGAACGCTTCTGACATTCAACTCTGCAGCTGACGGCAAATGTTCACTCGCACACATGCACCTTTAAAAACACTTTCGTGACCCACAGGGTCAAACACGTACGGTCGTGTAGATGATGATCGTTTACAGCAGATGACTCAAAGTTCAGAGATAGCAACTGACATCATCTCTCGTCGAGAGCCTGTCTCGAAAGGCCAGCTGCATGTGAGTAGGAACATGATATTTTGATTATTGTGAAGGGCTTGAGTGATCTGGAAAGGTCAGTGTAGATGTCAAGTGTTGCAGGTATTCCTGCGCCATAATGAACTCTTGAGGGTTTTGGTCGGTAACGTCATTTCACCCTGGGTGCTTATTGATTTTGATGTTGCTATGGACTGTGAGGCTCATATTGATTTTGATGTCACTATGGTCATTGTTGCCCAGGGATCATATGTTTATTGCAACCATGTTTGTGTAAGAACTAGCAAAGACTCAAATACAAAGCACCTCAGTCTTCATTGTTTTGTTATTTGACTTCCACCTCAATCGATAATGCCATGGAAACGGTCAACAGTAATAACGCAACTAAAACCACAGTGTAGCATAATAAAATGACCTAGTAATTGCAGTGTAGGACTGTAAAACTGTGTGGTTGAAGGTATGGGCAGGTAGCAGAAATGTTGCTGGTTCAAACCCAACAAAGGCTGATCACAGTTGTGCCCTTGATCTAGACTTTTAACATCATAGGTATTATAAAGTGTCTGCTACATTTGACCAAAAGTCTGGGATCAGTAAGATTTATTTTTAATTAACACTTTTATTCAGCAAAAATATGATGCTATTTAAAAAGTTCTTTATTTTGTTATTGGGTTAAAAGAATAGGTTTACATGCTTTAAGGTAAAAAAATAAATAAATAAAATAAAAACATTTTTCACATACTGTACATTATTGCAGCTCCTTTGTTCCTAGTCTCTCTGATTTCTACAAAGCCCCTCCTTCCGAAAAGCTAAGAGTACTTTGATTGGCCAGCAGACCCAGTGCATTGTGATCACGAGCTTCAGCTTCCAAGGCTTTGCACGAATGTAAAGGCACAGTTAATAATGTCATCGATTTTACCGTATCAGTTTGAGTCTGATTCTGAAAATACGGATGATAAAGCCGATCGATCGGAACCTTCTTTGCAAGCACGACTTGAGCAGAACATTTCACAGTGGTCAGTAGTCTTTGTATATAGCCAGTGTTGTACTGTTCCAGGTTCAGGGAGCTATCCTCTGTAAATTGTCCACAAGCAAACTTTTGGTTCTGGATCAGTGTTCCCTTTTAGATAGAATAAATAGTCTCAGGTTACGTATGTAACCATGGTTCCCTGAGAACAGGGAAGGAGACACTGTGTTTGACACGTTTTGGGGAATGTCACCACGTGAACCGGTGTCTGAAAGCAATTATCAAATCACATCAATCCTATTGGCCGGCGACAGCCTATGACATCATAAAAACATGACCCGGAAGTATAAAAGGAGCACCTAGATAAGCAATCAGTATCTTATCGTCTGCAGGCAACCCCAATGTATGGCAGGTAACGCAGTGTCTTGTTCCCTGTTCTCAGGGAACCAGTACATACGTAACCTGAGACATTCCCTTTCGAAAGGGAACTCAACACTGCATTTGACACGCTTTGGGGAACAATATACCCATGCCGCCATGCTTGAAGGGAGTGCATGCCAAAAAATGGCTAGACAAGCGTCAGAACTAGCAGTTTCAACTGAAATGCCAGAACCACTCCTCCTACGGGTCACAAATAGGCTGTCAGTGACAGCATTCCCTATGGCCAACAGCCCAAGCTATAAGCCTCAAAGAGGCCTTCCAAAGAAAGCCTACCAAGGCAGCTCAAAGGCTTCTGGGACCAAACTTCCTTTTAAAAGAAAAGAGGGTACCTCTAAGGTAATGTAGCCAGCGGGCCCGAGGGAACCCTATCCATTCACCTGTCAGGGGAACAAAGTCAACTCTGATTGCCACCAGGGAGGTCAACCCAGTCAAATTAAAGTAACCTTGTCTTGGCTAACAACCTGTCTGTTCACAGAGTCTCAATTCACATTCTTCAGAGAAGATAACCAGTAAGAGGGACTGCAAAAAAGGCAGTAACCAACTCGGAGACGGGCATCCTGGAGAGCAGGACTCAGTTTAGCGCTTTTTACCATTACCAGTGAGGGTAGTAAAACTCTGCTCAATCCTAGGATCTACTCAGTGCTTAATTATTTGCACTGAGGAGGCTGTGCACCCTAAAGGAACCCAAACAATGGGAGTACAACCAGCCTAGGGGCTGATCTTCAACAGGGAGGCCTCAGAGAGGCCTTCAACCACTGACCACAATTAAGGAACTAAGTACTATCTGCAGAACAACCCTCTAAACGATGGGAGTACTAGGCTCAATCTAACAGATAAACCATACTGTAGGCACAAAATCATGGAGGCCCTCAAAAAAGGGCCTGCAACATGAGGTAATTCTACACCCTGTAGAATATATCAAAGCAGCCTTGCAAAGGCCATACATTTGAAACTGCATGCTTAATCTGCTTAAGAGACACTCGGATGTGGGGGATTCGCTTACAGGATGGCCTGTGAAGGAAGCAGCTCAACTGCTGATAAAGCAAGAACTCATTCTGACTGAAACCGAGTTATAGCAGCTAAGACTGTAGAGTGCCCACATAACAGTCTACCTCAACACTGAGGGAGGTCTGAGCAGGACCTGCGACTTCAGAAGACGAAGGCATCAGCCAGTGGCAGTCTAAGCTCTAAGGGAGCCAAATCTGAGAACCAAACTATCCAGTGAGGTTACCTAGCTTAACTGAGATACACATTCCAACAGGCTATTGTACTGAGTAAAAACACCTTTCACCCTTAACCCTCTGGGGTCTGAGGATTTTTGGGGCCCTGGAGAAGTTTTGACTTGCCCTGACATTTGTGCTTTTTTCAGTTGTTCATAAACATATTAATGACAAAAGTGTCATTACACTGTATTTAGCACAAACTAGGCTATAATAGTATGTGAGGAACATGTATGTACATGTTTGTGTTTTTGAAGGAATAACGTTTATGCGTGGTTATTGAAAAAACAAAAAAAATAAGTCACTGAAATAAGGGCAAAAAAAAATGAAATCTGTGTTCACAAGACTTCTGGGTATCTGGAGGTTGTAGACTAGAGTTTTTGTAAAATGATGTAAAATGATCCTGCCTACTCGTTCATATAAGACAATAGAGAGATTTAAATTTTCTAAGACATTTTTTGTCAAGAAACACAGTATGCGTTGAGGCGTGAATAATAATAATAATTCATGAATAATTTCGTGATTCACACCTGAGAAGACAAAAGATTTGCATAATGACCTCTAATGACCTGCATTTTAATGATGCCTTTCAGTCAGGTAGGCTGTGAAAAAAAACCCCTCTGTGATCATGCTGATAACAGGATTAATGTCCACTCTTGACAAAAAAAAAACATGATTTTTGTGATCTCATGCATGCATGTATTATTGCACATCATGTGAAGAAAATGTTGTATAGGCCTATGTTAAATTACAGTACCAGTCAAAAGATTGGACACTTTTTTTTTTTTTTTTAAATAAGTCTTAAGTCTCTAACCAAATAATGGTTTTCTATTTTAATATACTTTAAAATATAATGTATTTCTGTGATGTAAAGCGTCTGAACATTCCTACCTCTATGGCATTTCATATAGGCTAATATATTTGTCATATTATATAGCCTAAATGTTAATGTGCAGTTGACAAACTATACATCATTAAAAAGATCTAAGACTCAAGCTTCACATTTTGACTCTTAAAATCTTATATTGACTGTAATTTCTTAATATGCTTAAAAGCATGCACATTTGGAGAAATATTGATGGATTCTCATGTCAATTTTCTATACAGAGGATTAATATTTATTCAATATTTATTGTCATCACTGTGAGCGCTGGATACTGTGTTTTCAATTCATACTTGCAGCCGGAGGGCGCTCTGTACACCTTTAGTCCACAAATGCCTCCTAAAGAAGAACAGGCAATGTGACATTCCAGGAACTAACAGAGGCTTCCAGAGATCGCTTTAACATACAGATAAACACTTTTCAAGATAATAAATACACGATTGCGACGATGTGTACATGTATTGCCTCAGAATTTGCGTCTGAATAGCCCTCATTCTGTGGGCATGGGCGTTAGCGGATAATAAGCTGAATCACGGACTTCTGACATGGCTCTGTTTTCATACAGATTACATAAACAGATAATTTTTGTTTTCGATTTGACTTTTGTGATTAGTATTCACTAAGAACTATCTGATTGGACTTCGTTCAGAGGGAGACGACAGATCACGCATCATGTTAGTTTTTGTTTATTTTACAAAAAGCACAACATTTTGTTTTTACTCTAAGTGTACACAAATAAAAGAAGATATTTCACAGATTAAAATGGTGTATAACTCTTAATTGTATGTGCAACATTGACGGAGTATTTTGAGTCTTTCATACTGATAAGAAAAAAGCACGGTGGTATCGACGGCGCGACCAGCCGACACCCTTAGTGTTAAAGAAAGGGGAGTAAAATTAATATTATGCTGCCATGCTCTGAAAGAGGCCAAAAACCAGCCTACTACTTCAAATGATCACGGGCATAAACCTGTGGCAGTGCTGGTTTTAAGTGAGCAAACTCTGACTAAACATCTGCCAACAAACTAGATACAGCTATTTTGCTCTGAAGGAGGCCCAAAGAAGAGTTTTCTACTCCAAACAACACAATCAACATCTTGTGGCAGTGTTCAAGCTCTAAAGGGTGCTACATAAGAACCAAACTGAAAAGTGAGGTTCACTAAACAAACTCAACCTGACCTATGCATTCCAACAGGCGATATACTCAGAAAACCACTTTTTACCCATATCAGAAAGGGGAGTAAAACTTAGTCACCATACTCTGAAGGAGGCCAGAAAAAGGCCTACAACTACAGAAACGGGTACTAACCTGTGGCAGCAATAGAGTTATTGGGCTCACACTGTGTAGGGCACATTTTTCTGACGTTCCTGACGTGTGTCAAACGCAGTGTTGAGTTCCCTTTCAAAAGGGAATCCTTTTGTGAGACACTATGCGCTTTGTAACTTCAGATCATATACATGCACAAAGAGATACATTACACACTAAAGGAAAAGGAAAACATTAAAAAGCATCAAATGACCCCTTTAACTGAATTGATTAATAGTGACTTTTATAATCTTGCAAAAGATATTCTGTTGCAAATAAATGTTGTTCTTTTAAACTTTCTATTCATCAAATAATTCTTCAACAAAAATATGAAGCAGCACAACTTTTCAACATTGATAATAAATGTTTCTCAAGCAGCAAATCAGCATTATTATTATTATTATTATTATTATTATTATTATTATATTAGAATGATTTCTGAAGGATCATGTGACACTGAAGACTGGAGTCATGATGTTGCAAATGAAAGTTTGAATCACAGGAATAAACTGATTACAATTTGTAAGTAATCTACCCAGCACTGTATGTATGCAAGAAGTTATAGAGTGTAGATATTTATAGAAATGGGTATTAAATACATAATGATTAATAACAAACATGATGCAATCTTAAATACACAATGATTAATAAAATTATATTATGCACTGCAAAAATGTTTGTAATTAGTCAAAAAAAAAAAACAACAACAAGACAAATCAAGAAGCAACAATGCAACAGATTGCATTTTGAATATTAATGTATTTTGTCTTATTGCACTTGAACATTTTTAAAACTTGTTTTTAACTTGTTTATACACTTATTTTAAAGATGCATTGTCTGAAACCAAGTCTTAAGGATGTATGCAGTGTTGCTTCTGGTAAATGCATCTTGTTTTTAAGCATTTTTAGATATTTAAAAATGGAAAATTATATAAAATACTTTTTAAGAATAGTATGTTTGCAGTGTGGCTGGACACATTGAACAGTCGGCAGTAAGAGTTTTGTCTCTCAGTTGACAGTCAGTGATCTGCCTAACATTCCCATTTGCAGTTATCCATCTCTGTCCGTCTTATCGGCAGGGAACGGCATTTTCACCGCCACTGTCTGTGAATGACAATACCTCCCCCCCGCTGGCATGCTTATTGTGTTTGACAGGCCAGAAAATGCAGTGTGACACACTCAAACTGTACTGTATTGTGTTGTGTATTTAACATGTAAATAATCCGGCCATGGCGAAGAGCCGCCCGTGGCCATGAAAAGCATCAGGGAGATGAAGGTCTTTGGTGTTTTAGCCACATTTATGGAAGTGTGAAACTTGGTTTAACTGTAAAAGGACCGCCTCTGATGTTTGAGATATTCCTTCAAGAGCCCCATTTAGTAGTTGTGCCACATCACTGAGGATGGCAGATTGACACTTCAATGCCCAGCAGGAGATGACAGACGAGTTGAACACACACGCACACACTATGATAGAGGGCACTGAATTTCAGCTTCAAATATTTGCAGTCAGGCGGAGTGCTGGATGCCAAAAGGAGATTAAATAAAAAACACTGAAAAGATTCACATCTTTAGAAACTTATTACACTGAAAAAAATGATACTTTGGACCAACATAAAAAAATTACTGTAATTTGTTACAGCTAAATTTATTAGTTTTTCTCAAACTATATTTTTGATTTGGTTGAAACTTTGAAATTTAACTTAATATAAATCAAAATAGTACGGAAGAGGATTAGGGCCAAGCAATAATAAAAAAATAAATTACGAGAAAAAATCTTGAGATTAAAGTTGTTAAATTTCGAGAAAAAACTCGTTATATTTCATATATAATCCGGCCATGGTAATTTAATGAATTTGTTCTCGTAATTTAACGTAATTTTTCTCATAATTTAACGAGTTTATTCTCAACATTTTATCTCAACTTTTTTTCTCTAAATTTAACAATTTTTTTCTCGTAATTTAACGAGTTTATTCTCAACATTTTATCTCAAATTTTTTCTTGAAATTTAACAAGTTTTTTTCTCGAAATTTAACAACTTTAATCTCGAGATAGTTTTATTTTTTTTATTATTGCTTGGCCCTAATCCTCTTCCGTAAAATAGTTATTCTGCCCAAGATAAAAAATTACTTTCACACAAAGTAATTTTTTTTTTTTTTATAGAGACCAAATAATTTTTTTATTTTTTTTTTTATTTTGGTACAACTTAAACTTTTATTTTGGAAAAACCTATTCTTTACTATAACATCAAAGTATAAATTTACTTTGGATTAAACTAAATAAATTGCTGTAATTTTGTTATAAGTTTACTCAAGTTAAATTTCTGATTCAATTTTATTTTTAATAATACCTTAACAATTTTTTTTATTTTTAGTCAATACTTCATTTAATGCAGGTCAATATAATAAAATTTTTTGCTCTGCTAAAAATTTTACCATGAAAAAAGCCAAATATGCTTTAATATAAAATAAAAATATTCCCTTAAAATAAAAGAAAACCAGTATCAGCAAATGCTTAATTTAGTTGACTTAGTATACATAAAGACATGAATATTTTCTTCAAAAGGCCTTAATGTTTATTGTGATGTTCAATTCAGTTCAATTCACATTTATTTGTATAGCGCTTTTCACAGTACATATCGTTTAAAAGTTTTTTCTTACACACACCTGTCGTTTTAGTTTAGAACACATCAACTTGCGTCATGTGAGTTAACGTTGTTCACATTGTGTGGGTTTTTGAAGTGTCAATTTTAAGGGTCCCGTACACTTGTGTTATATGGAATGACAGAAATGGAATATTTTTCTAAAAGTCTTAGTTTGAACATCTGAAAAACGAAAGTCAAATACATCTGAGACAGCTTGAGAATGAGTACATGATAAGAGAATTTTCATTTTTGGGAGAAATTTTTTTCTGCCAAGCAGGAGTGTTACTCATTACATACCTTCTCTAAATTGTCTGTTTTTCCTGCCATGGTTAAGAGACTTTGACAAAAAGAATAATGATTAGCTGTAGTACAACATATAACACACAAATGTCTGAGATCAATACTTTTACCTTAATTTTTACTCATGCACTTTGTAATATATTAAAGAAACTAACCTCATATTTGCATGTATTGCTTTGGAATCATCATTCATCTCTCCCCATCTGCATAATTACACCAGCAGTTGTCTGTAGTATGATGGTGCAGATAAAAACAACTCTTAATACATAAATGTTTAAGAAATACTTCATATCTTAATATACAAGATTAAAAACACTTACCATTGTCATGGGACTCAATTACAAAATTTCGAAATCATTGTGAAAAATCATTTAAAAAAAATCTCTTTCCTAAAAAAGTCAATGAGAGCATTACAATGATAAGCATTATATTTAAAAAATAAATTATAAAATAATAATAAAAATAAAAGCATAGACAAGTAAGACAATGCAAACCATGCACACAAAATGCCTCAGGTTATGCATGTAACCATGGTTCCCTGAGAACAGGGAACGAGACTCTGCGCTGAATTGCGCTATAGGGAACGTCACTCGTGACTCGAAATGCCAAAATCATAACACTCCAATTCTATTGGCCGGCGACAGCCTATGACGTCAAACGGCGTGAACCGTGATGTATAAAGGGAGTGCCTGAGGAAGCAGTCAACATCTTTTCGTCTTTGAAGGACTGTTCAGCAGGCATCCCGAAGCATGGCAGGAAAGCGCAGAGTCTCGTTCCCCTTCTCAGGGAACCATGGTTACATGCGTAACCTGAGACGTTCCCTTTCGAAACGGAACTTCAACTCTACACTGAATTGCGCTATGGGGAATGATATACCCACGCCACCATGCTAGAGGAGAACGCATGCCCAAAATGTCTGGACAAACATCCGGCAGGGGGGCCCTTACTAATCTAGCGAAAGCCAAACCTAGCCTGGCCAACCCTGTCTGATATGCAGAATCTCCAAGCGCATACTCCAAAGAGGAGAGCAGGAAAGAGCGACTGCAAAAAGGCAGTAAGCAACTCAAATCCACACACAGAGATGGGCAGAGAGCGGAACTCAGCTGAGCGCTAAAAACCCTCTGTGCCGGTGACGCAAGTGATAACGAGCATCACCTGGGAGGCGCACCGACCTTGAGTCTCTCATGGAGGAGCTCCGGGAGCATAAAAAGAGGAGCGACGACCGTGAAGGACGAGAGAGGACCAGGCCTGGATATTATTTTATGCTTTATTATGTTTTTGTGGGACCTTCGCGGACGTCTGCCAGCTTTACTTTCGTTTGGTATTTGTTTATTTTGGGATTAAAGTTGTGTTCAATGTTCGCCGGTTCCCGCCTCCTCCTTCCCATATTTACGAACTGTGTTACACCCTCGTATGAGGGGAGTACAACCACTCATCCTAGGATCTACTCAGCTTCTGATAAAAGCGCTGAGGAGGCTGTGCGCTAGAAAAACCCTGGTACAGGGGAGCACAAACCAGCCTGCGGCCAGTCTGAATGGGAGACTTCATAGAAGTCTACAACCAATGACCAGCTTAGGTCAACCCAAAGGGAAGTACGAAGCTTAACCTAACAGACAGACCATACTGTAGGCACATAGCCATGGAGGCTGACCAGAAGGGGCATACAACATAACTAAAGTTCTTATAAATGAACTAATATCACAACAAGAACCCAATCCATAAGGTGGTATTCAGGATGGCCCATAAGGCTATTCGACTGAAAACATAGCATGCTAAGCGCATGACCAACCAAATGATTAGGTAGCTGTGAGTGCCCACGAAAACAGCCCGTCCAACACAATCCAACAAGCAGTGTACTCGGTAAAAGCACCTTTCTACTCTTTAAGCAAGATCACACGCTAAAGAAGGCCCCATGGGCCTATAACCTCAGCAGACACGTGGCATCAGCTCGTGGCAATGTTATCCTTAAGGAAGCAAATGCACTCAGAAATGTACTCAGTAAAAGCACCTTTTACTCTCTAAGCGAGAGGAGTACAAAGCCAAACTCCAGCGTGATAGCAAAGGAGGCCTGTGAAAGCCTACGACTCGTGAAAACACGCGGCATCAGCTAGTGCAATCACCACTCACCCATGGTGAAGAGACATACAAAAAACCCACACAAAGCTGTGCCAACATGCAGACCGAAAGGAGGCCCTGATGAGGGCCTACAACCTCCATGAACACATGGCAACAACCAGTGGTAACTTATGACTGTAGGGGAAACACCCTAGAAAGTAAAATTAGCTCAAATGAAATATTTATAGGGAATTATAAAGAGTTGTTTAGATTACAACCGAGCAACTGATTCGTCCAGCGTTCATTTGCTCAAGCCGTAATAAGCTCTTGTAACGGATATAAATATCAAACAATCGTGAAAACACTGATTAGAGCAGGTAACTTGATCACAGTTGAAGACATTAAATCATAAAGCACATAATACAAGACACTTTCTCTTTAAAATCTACAAGAGATTTTATTTATTCTAACACAAACTAATCTAACACAAAGGCATGCACATACACACACACACACATACATTCATACGCATTGCAGTAAGAAGGAAATGAGAGAGAAAGAGTTTTGAAAGAGAGAGAGAGTGATATGATTAACAGAATTCCTATCAATGCACTTCAAAGACCCGAACGAACCATGAATCATTAATTTAAATGCACCAGTTCAGTTTTCATCTGGAGGTACTTGCTTGCGTTGACTTAAAGGTGAATTTCCCTCGTCGTGCAGAGAAGGGTTTCCCAAGTCGATGATTGGTCTAGATCAGGTCCGTGTGGAACAATGAAAGGAAGTCTCTTTGTCGCTGGAGTTGAAGCGGCAAAAGTCGTCGGTTGAACTTTGCGGCGAAACTTAGAACACGAGACTTTCAGCGGTAAAGCAGAATTAAGTAAAAGAAAAGAAAAGTCAGTGAAGGTTGGATGGCTTGAATGAGCGGCTTGTCTGTTCTTCTTGTTACTTCATTGTTCTTGGTACTTGTCTTGGCTTCTTTTCTTAGAACCCGAACCAACTCCTTCCTCGTTTACTAACCAACTCCCCCCTCACTATCTTGCAATATGATCATGTAAACTTAGTTGTTTGTCACACCTCTGAGGAGTCCTGGCCAATCAGACATTGTCCTGTTTCAAGAGGGCCTTCCTCTGCCCCCAATAAAACATAAGTGTTACATCCTGTTTCTGCTTCAGCAGAGAGTGCCATTTTAACATAATTTCTATTAAATGGAATACAATACATTTTAAACAGATTTCATTCAAGTCAGGATATAGGAAAGGGGGAAAGAATCAAATTAAGTCCAAATAAGGCATACTTTCAGTCATTCAGTCAAGAGTTAACATATTTACATGAATTGTGAGTATTCTAAAGCCTAACTGTTTACAGGTAATACTTGTGGACACATAATGCAAAATGTATGTAGTTAAAAGATGTTTGATAAGTCCGTTAAAATTGTTGGAACAATTTTGAAGCAGTTTTATTTGTTCAACAGTCTCTTTGGCTTTCTTGTGAAGTAAGGGAACAAAAGGGTCTGCATTGTCTCTCTGTTTCTTTGCTATGATGATCAAAGAAACTTTGTCTTCTTGGGTTACCCTTTGGTATGTCGCTTCTCCTGCTATCGGGAAGCATGTGTCGTAAAAGTAATCAGCCTGGCTTTATCTGCAGACGGGCCGGAGCCGGAACCTCAATTCTGAATTAGAATTATGTTTTGAAAGAATCATCTGAATGATTCATTTGTCTGGTTCGTCCACAGTTCCTACATGACAAATGCCAGCCAACAGGCCAGTACTCGAAAGACCCATAGGTAGGAGAAGTACACACTATGCCACAGAACTCAACGAATAGCCTGAGCTAAGGCTTATTCATATGGAGGGGGCATGGCCAATGGCGGCACGTGTCACAAGACATGACTTAACCATGGAAAGAATCTAGATATGACCAACCCAGCTGGGCCAACACAGAGGCTACAAAGGAGGCCTGGTAAGGCCTACTACTACTTTTAAGCACCATGTGGCGCCAGCCCGTGGTCATAACAGGGCCAATGCTCAAAGGGGACCAGTTCTAGACCCTACACAATAACTGTGGGGAACTAGCTACACAACCTGAGCTTAAGCCTACACATTCCAACAGGCAATGTACATATAAATATGCTATCACTGTCTAAGGAAGGCCTATAAGGCCTAACACCTCAAATAATGTGAGCAAAAGCCTGAGAAAGTGCTAAAAAGTGTGAGCGTAAACCAACAGCGCCCCAAAACAAGCTGTATTAAAGACAGGCTATAATAAAGAGCCAACAATCTAACAGCAAGTGTAAAACAGCTGCTGTGGTCATGATCGACTGGGGGAAGTATAAAATATGCTTTTCTAATCAGAATAGGACTCTCTACACTCACCCTGAGTGTGCAATCCAAAAGGTGATGCACTCAGTGAAACACAAACCCTAACCGAGGAGTACAACAAAACATCACGTTCATAGACAGAGGCCAGTCACAGCCTGCTATCACAGAAACAGGTGTTAACCTGTGGCAGCACTAGAGTAAGCTCACATAAATATGTAGGGATAAAGTCTAAGAACCCCAAAGCAAAAAATGCTTTAAACACACATGCCATCCTGACAAATCTGACATTTGTACTGAACCCAAGAAAAATGGAAGCTACGAAGCTTAGCACCGTTAAATCAAACTTGATAATACAAGGGGTTCACGTGAAAACATTAAAGCATGAAAAGGTTCTGAACAGTGAGGCCTAGCGTAACGCCTCAGAGATAAGGGCCTGCCACCTGAGACAAACAGCACCAGGAAGGCTAATAGTAACCTAAAGTCAGTTGATCTGACTAAAGCACCTATATACAAAAATATGAAGGGGAATATGGGCAAAAACGGCCACCAACTCCCTCAGGAGGCGGCCAGAACTAGGAACTATACAACCACAAAGGGATAGTAAATAACAGGAGAATGTAAACAAACATACACCTAACCTAGCTCTAGCCTAGCCGCTAGCTAAGGCCTATTGGGCCATGCCAAGCTTGGGCTTCATCTTGAAACCTTCAAATATGAGGAGAAAATGAAGCACTGCAAGCAAACAGTGTCAAGCGGCCGATAAGCCGTCCTGCACACAAATAACTGAAGCAATGAGTGTCAACTCAAACCAAACTAAAGTATTAGCTGAGAAGCTACTCTAACATAAGAGGCGACAAAAATAGCGGCCATAAAGCGGCCTGCATGTTTTGAAAACTAGCCAACCTAAAGCTACAGTTATTTTGCCCAAATCTGAACGGCCAGGGGTTTTTCCATGCCCTCCCGATCTCAAATGCGGAGATCAGGAGAGAATGGAAAGTCTATGGGAAGCGCAATATTCATGGACAGAAAGGAACCTTTTGTCGAACCGTACGCGCGCGGCCTCTTTCTTAACGCACACTCATGGCAGCTGCAGTCTGCCGAAAAGCGCGTCCCAAAAACACAGCGGCTCACATACCCAGCAGCCAGAGGAGCGGTCGCTGTCGGACGCGGCGACATCAAACACGGACGTCACAGTCATTACAATAGACCCTCGTCAGCCCCGGGAAGCCGAGAGAAAATATAATTCTCTCAGACTTCCCACCGAACTCACTTGCGAGCCCTATGATTGCAGCCACCGTATCGCCTCAGCACACACGGGGCTACAAAACACCAGGCACAGATGCAGACACCTCCTCCCTCGGAAAGAGTGTCAAACGATAACAGAGCGTCCGAACAGAAGAGACGCTCTCAGTGAATAATATACAAACACAAATGGTTGGAGAATGGGAATGGGCGCATGCTCGTGCAGCGACCAGCAGCGCGGTAGCGTTGAGTACATTGGCGTTTTTATGTTATTTTTATGTGTATGTGATTAATTTAATAGCACTATGGAGTTGAGATGGACCATTACGTTTGCATTTATTTTATTTTGGTTAACGGCGATTTAAATGCCATTTGGGGCGGCTTGCACCCGAACAGGATTTTCTACGATAGAGATCTGTTGTTGTCATGGGAGAATCTCTCGCCGGTGAATCCACCTGTGGACTTCTCCTTCCCAGATCTGAGTGTCTTTGCTGATGGAATCAACTCTAAATCCCACTTTAATGGGTCGAGTCAGCGACCGAGGAAGCGAGGGAGAAGAGGTGGGGTACGTGAAAGATTGAGAAAGAGTCCGCTGTCTCGAATACCGCTTCCAACTATTATCTTAGCAAACGCTCGGTCATTACGTAATAAGATTGAGGAACTTCACGCACATGTTCGTTTCCAACACAAATTCAGAGACAGTTGTTTGCTTGCAATCTCGGAGACTTGGCTATCGAAATTGGACTCTGATAAAGAGTTGCTAATTAATGGATTTAGTGGCCCATTTCGAACTGACCGAGACTCTGAGATAACTGGCAAGACGCGAGGCGGGGGGGTTTGTTTATATGTGAATGAATGTTGGTGCAAGACTGTTGTTGTGAGAGAGAAACTATGTACAAAGGATACTGAGATGCTCACGGTATCCCTCCGGCCTCATTATCTGCCTAGGGAGTTTCCCCAAATTTTTGTGTCTGTGGTGTACATTCACCCAAAGGCGAATGTGAACTTGGCTATGGACTATATTGAGAAGAGTCTTATGAAAATCAGTCACTATTACCGGATGCCCCGACTTTTATCATGGGTGATTTCAATAATTTTATATTGGAAAAATCAGTAAAGAACATGTATGCGTATGTAAAGTGTCCAACTAGGTATGAAAGGACATTGGACCAATGTTATGGCTCTATTAAGGGTCCATACAAAGCTTCTCTCTTACATCCTTTGAGTTCATCAGATCACAATTGTATTCATCTAATTCCATGTTATACTACTGAACTGAAGAGGGGGAAAGTTGAAACAAAAACTGTGAAATCTTGGACTGATGATGCTATTGAGAGTTTAAGAGGATATTTTGATTGTACCTTATGGAATGTTTTTATTGATTCATCTGCTGATATTGATGAGCTTAATGATGTGGTTAGTTCCTGGGTAACTTATTGTGTTGACTCTGTCATTCCTGAGAAAGTTGTTAAGATATATCCAAATAGTAAGCCATGGGTGAGCACCAATCTCAAGGGTCTGTTGATTAAGAAAAGAACTGCTTTTCAACAAGGGGATTTGCTTGAAGTTAAAAATGTACAGAAATTAGACAAGAAATTAGGAGGGCAAAAATACGTTATAAGGAAAAAGTGGAGCTTAAATTAAGAACAAACTGTATGGGTTCAGTATGGGACAGTCTTAAATTAATGACGGGCCTAAATAACGGATGTAGAAAACAAGTGAAGGTAACCGGTTATGAGTCAGATAGTGCCCTTGCAGAGGATTTTAATAAATTTTATGCTAGATTTGAAGAGCAGAATGGTGGCATAAGGCATGAGTTCTCTAATTCCTATCAAGAGGGAAGTTTATTTGATTCTTTTAATGTTATTTGTAGATTTTTCGTCTGCTTTCAACACGATTCGACCAAGCTTGTTGGTTCACAAGCTTAGGTCGGGTTTTGGTGTGGATGCAAGAATGGCTGCTTGGTTGCTAGATTTCCTTACAAATAGATCTCAGAGGGTAAGAATTAATGGTGTTCTGTCAGGCCCTATAATTACATCTATTGGCTCCCCATAGGGGTGTGTACTCTCTCCTCCCCTCTATATCCCATACACAAATGAGTGTCATGGTCAGCTTGAGAATCGGTACATTCTTAAGTTTGCTGATGATACAGTTGTTGTAAGTTTGTTGGTTGGTGAGGAGAGAGAACACGGGCCTATTGTTGAGTATTTTGCAAATTGGTGTCTAGAGGCGGGTCTACTTCTGAATGCTGGGAAAACCAAGGACATGTGCATTGACCTACGGCGAAATCAGACAGCAGCTCCATGTACTATTGTCGATAATCAATTGATTGAACTGGTTGAAAATTATAAGTACCTAGGTACTATTATTGATAATAAATTAAATTTTTCAGAGAATACCGACCGATTGTGTACGACGAGCCAACAAAGACTTTATTGTCTGCGGAAATTAGCTAAATTTAATATCGATAGGACATTGATGACTGCTTTTTACAAGGCATATATTGAATCGATTTTAACCTTTTCATTGATTTGTTGGTTTGCCTCTTTGAAAGTCAAACAGAAGAGTTCTCTCTCAAAGGTTTTAAATAACTGCAGTAAAGTATTAGGTGTAAAACTGCCAGAGTTGTCAGATTTGTTTGACATTCAAGTAATAAAGAAAGCGCAGCATATCATATCTGACACATCTCACACTCTTCATGAATCATTTCAGACACTCCCCTCAGGATCTTTGTATAGGGTCCCTCTAGCTAAGACGAACAGATTCAAATATTAATTTGTTCCATATGCTGTTAAGCTGCTTAATTTAAATATGAAAAGGTAATTTTTTAACGTGCTATTAATTAATTCATGTGTTGTATTTGTCTGTCTTGTATGTGTGCTATCATGCTGCAGAACAAATTGCCCCTAAGGGGGACAATAAAGTTTTTACAATTACAATTACAATTACAAATAGACGGCACCCTCAAGCAACATCTATGCGTTCGCTCCTCTACAGACAGAAAAACGCCAGAAACGTGTACATCAAGTGTCAAACCCAGGAGACATGGATGAACACATTCTCCTAAACGTTTGCAGACAAAAAATAAGTAATTTCCTACCAGAGTTTGTTAAACAATGGCACGAACAAAACAGTCCCGAAAAGACGAAAAGATGTTGACTGCTTCCTCAGGCACTCCCTTTATATGTCACGGTTCGCACCGTTTCACATCATAGGCTGTCGCCGGCCAATAGGATTGGAGTGTTGTGATTTTGGCATTTCGAACACGAGTCACGAGTGACGTTCCCCATAGCGCAATTCAGCGCAGAGTTGAAGTTCCCTTTCGAAAGAGAACATCTTTTTACGTTATGAATTAAACACACAATGACTACTTTTAAAGCTAAAAAGTTATTTAACTGTTATTCAAGAGTAGTGAGAGATTTTCTCTCTGTTGTTTGATTCATGACAGACGACAACATGCACGGATTTATCATATACTAATACTAATAAGAGTATGATTCACGTCTGATTTTCCCAACTTGTTTACGTTTGCTTAAGACAAAACCGACTGTGTTTGTGAATACGTGGCAAGATAGGTGTTTTCTTATGTAATTTGGTGTATTTGACCATTCAAACACCACGAAACAGAACACATTTCGGCAACGTTAACCTTACTCCCATGCATGCAGACAGGTGGCTGAGCATGCGCACAAGCATTTTGTGAATGCTGATTAGAGCCTTAATGTGTGTTTAAACCATCAAACACATCTAATTTCTTAATGTTCATCTATCCGTGTTTCTTAATCACTCTAAAATTTCTATAATATTAAGTAATTCGCCCGAAAGCAAAGCATCCATCAATTACTGATATTAATTATGCAGCAAAGCTCTGAGGTCTTCGATCAGCCTTTAAAAAAACAAAAACAAATACTCACCAAAACATGCATTAATCCGTTAATGCAGACTTTAATATCATATAAATGTACATTAAATGTAGTAAAAATTAAATCAAACTTATTTGTAGAAATAGTCACAGATTTTTGGGAATTTTGTCGGACGCATCTTCAGCAAAACAAGATGGCCATCGATCAGAAAATTCACAAACCAACAGTGCGTTCCAAACGGGATATATTGCCCTCTGAAGGGTACTTTGGAGTGAAAACAATCATGGCCGCCATATTGAAGGGTTGAAGGATTTCAAAGGATACAACTGATGGACACTTCGGGCCCCCACAATCCTTTGCACAGGGAAATTGTTTGGCATCACAGAATGGGTCAGTTCGATTTTAACTATAAATAAGTGTATAGTATTTTTTTATACTACTGTAATATTTTTACGAGTTAGATTTGGTACATTATTATGGTCAAAACAACATTGTACTTCAACAAAAATACTTTACAGCTACTGTTATCAATCCATTCAAATGTTTTAAATACATACACACAATTTACAATATGGTGCGATAAACCAATAATAAATAAATAAACTAACGTTAAGCAAAAGGCGCAGCTTGCACAATCTACTCATCGTTCAGAACTTATTTTTTTGGGTGTCAACCAGCGTACAAAATGTGCGACGAAGGTCTTTAAATGATATATATATATACATATATTACTTTTTGCAATAATGGTAGGGTAGGTCATTTAAGATAAGATCCTACCCTCCCTTCAGAGCATCTCCAAAGCCATGCGTCTTCCAAAACACATGAACGTGTGGATGGAAGGAGACCATAGACCGTTTTTTGTATGGATGTCAATGGATGAAAGGCTTCACTATGCTGATTAAACAGCTTTTGTGGGGAAATAGCTAATCATTTAATTAATCCACAGCCTGTTCACTAATCTTCAGCATGTTTTACACTAAACAATACTTTCGTTGGGAACTATATGTAGATTTTAGCTTAATAAAAATGTATTTTTAAGAGAAGGTGGACTACGGAATGTCGTGACAGGTAGGACTCATTTACAGCATTACCAACAGCAAATGTGCCGCATTACTGTTTAACAGATGCCGCTGGAAGGCAAACCTGCAACCTTTAGCTAAAAAAACGCTAATGCTAAGGCTGCAGCTGTGGCGGTACACAGGGAAGGAGTTTTGAACAGCGGGCACTGATATCACTGCCATTACACAATAGGCTGAGAGAAGCTGCACGTGATTAAGTTAGCCGTTAAGCTTTCTCCAATGATAAGAAATATAGACCCTCTCATCTTCCTATAATATACAATCTCTGTCTAGATCATCTGTTCTTCTTCTTCATCGTCTTCTGCTCTTTTTCCTGTTGTGGCAGTTAGCAAACAGTGTTGCATTACTGCGCACGCCCCCTTCTGGATTGGAGTGTGAATCATCTGTGACTGACTGTATTCTTCGTCTAACTGCATAAACCAAACTCTGACATCCGTACTGTACAGTTGGGGATGAATACATGTACCGTTACACCCTTACTGACCTGTACCATCTGACTGCTGCAGATTTATTTCGGGACTGATAGAGTTGCCATTGAAACACATAAATTTGAGTCACAAACTGCTCTGAGTATAACGTCATAGGTTTCCATCTCTTACAAATTACAGTAGTTATGGCTTGAATGCAGCATAAGCTTGTTGTTTTAGTTCAGGAGGAACTGTAAAAGGTGGCTGCTGTTTCGGTTGCAGCAAAGCAAAACACCTACCCTGCCTTTAAGATGAGAATGTTATTTATTTATTCATTCATTCATTTCTTTAATCATTCATTAATTTATTTATTAGCTTTTATTTATTTATTAACAGACAGAAAATGTAAAAATGTAAAGAATTAAATTTTCTTTAAGCCATAATAGCCACTCACAGGCCACTTTATGTGGTACACCTTGCTAGTAGCGGGTTAGACCGGGTTTTGCCTTCAGAACTGCCTTAATTCTCCTTGGCATAAATTCAACAAGGTGCTGGAAACATTGCTCAGAGATTTTGGTCAATATTGACATGATAGCATTATGCAGTTGCTGCAGATTTGTTGGCTGCACATCTATGATCCCATTCCACCACATCCCAAAGGTGCTCTACTAGACTGAGATCTGGTGGCTGTGGAGGCCATTTGAGTATAGTGAACTCATTGTCATGTTAAAGAAACCAGTTTGAGATGATTTGAGCTTTGTGACATGGTGCATTATCCTGCTAGAAGTGGAATACATTGTGGTCAAGTGGATGGAAATTGTCAGCAACAATACTCAGGTAGGCTGTGGCATTTAAACAATGCTCAGTTAATACTAAGGGGCCCAAAGTGTGCCAAGAAAATATCCAACACACCATTACACCACCACCAGCCTGAACCGCTGGCAGGACGGATCCATGCTTTCATGTTGTTTATGCCAAATTCTGTCCCTACCATCTGAATGTTGCAGCAGAAATCAAGACTCATCAGACCAGGCAACTTTTTTCCAATCTTCTATTGTCCAGTTTGGGTGAGCCCATGAAAAATTGTAGCCTTAGTTTCCTGTCCATAGCTGACAGGAGTGGCACAGGTGTGTTTTCTGCTGCTGTAGCCCATCTGCTTCAAGGTTCAAATATGACCCGGTTCTTAACAGGTTTTTGTGAGATTTACCCTAGGACTGTGATTATCTCCTCATATTTGTCTTGTACTTAGGTCACAGCTTAGCTTTGGTATATTAAGTGAGATCAAATATTTTTCTTGTTTAGTGTTCAGTTTTGCCCATTGCACATGGATCTGCATGCATGCTTCTATTTCTGACCATTATTTGTTAAGCTTCCCTCCTCCTTTCTCTATTTTTTTTACATTATCCGTAATATCTCTTCTTCCCAGGAGGTCTCACTCCAAATCTGAAAAGGCTCAAGATTTAATTAGCTCAAAGTTATCACGTCTCTCTTCAGCGGCTGAGGTTGAAGTCACAGCTGCTGGGTTGAATGTGAATTAAATTCAATTATTTGCCACTCATCAATTATTTATGTGTTTTCTCCTGCTTGATTACTTAAATCAAAGAAGTTAACTGCATTCATGCCAGCATAATGTGCTGGAACAAGGCTATTGATTTACAATTGGACAGTCAACAGAATGACCCCAGCTGTTACTCTTATATTTGTATATTGTTGAAATTGATATCTGTTCAGGTGCCTTTCTCACTGAATGAAATGTAATAAACCAATAAGAACTGCTTGTCTCTGCTGTAAAATGTGCTTTGTAATCTTGCTTATAAATTGATTTGAGGTGTGATGCATTTAGAATAGTGTGAAGTCAACATAAAATCAATTGACCTTATTTACTTTAATATGTGTTTCTGGTCTTATTTTGAATGATTTACAGAGGGAAGAAAACATCATAATCTTTCATAAAAAATAATAAAACTGCTTCTAGCCACAGCTTGCATGCAAGATGCAAGTACATTATGTTGCACTAGTAATACAATAGCACACATTAACTCATGCATTCACATTTGCATTTTTACATGCTGGATGTTCCTGACCTTATGGACTTAAAATGGATTAGTGGTGACTTGTGTTTTATTCTGCCATTGTCCAGATAACAAATATGCCCCGGCTGTGACTCTTAATGGAAATATCTTCATCCTTGGAGGAGCATACGCCAGAGCCACCACCATCTACGACCCCAAGAAAGGAAATATCAAAGCAGGACCCAACATGAACCACTCCAGACAGTTCTGCAGGTAAGGCCAGCATGTTAACCACAAATGAGTGCAGACCATTATCTGTCCCTGGAGAAAACTTGGTTTTAGAGTTTTTGCAGCTGTAAGAAAGTAAGTTAAAATAAGTAAGTTATTCTTGTGCATTGATGGTTCTTTAAATACAGCTGAATATAGGTTTAGTGCACAAGTCTGCCCTGGTTAGTTTTGCATCACTATTACTATTTATCATACTACTTAATTATTGAACTTTTGCACTTTTACAAAGTGATGCACATCAATCAAACAAATGTAACCTTACCACACTAATTACTGCACTGTCTGATTTAAAGCATGCAGAATGGTATATCTAATGAGTTGTAGATGATGAAAATAACCATAATTTTAACCCTTCCTGTTAAATTTAGCACTGCAGACATCAATGATAGCTTTAACTTGTCAATGCTGGTAAATGACCATGCATGCAGAATAATCCATGGCCAGCTGTGCATTAAACAATTTGAATGCGCTATGCGGAGGTAACCGCCCTCCACTTCACGTCAGGCAGTTCTTTGCCTCCATGTCATGCATTAAAATTCTTGAATGCACAGCTAGTGGTGGATTATCCCTTTTATATATAGTATGCGACTCCAACTGTCTAAAAAGCATTTCTCTTTAGGTTTTAGTGCTTTGACAGTTATTTTTATTGTTATTGTCGTTATTCATTTATTAACATATTCATGCAAATTTGTTGCAGTTGCTTTCAAATATTCAAAAAAATGCAATTTTCACCACTTAACTGCTAATGTTAATGAAGAAAATTAGCATTAACAACCATCATCAAGTAAGATGGATCAAGCTGAGAAAAGCACATTGTTAAAGTGATGTGTTCCAGAATGTGTTTCAAAAAAAAAAAAAAAAAGTCTGCCCGGTTTGCTCCTAAGACTTTATTCGGTGTCCCTCAGGGTCGTGCTTTGGGCCTGAAATGCTTTCACTGCTGATGGGTATTCACAGCAGAGGCAGTAATTAGCTCAGCAGCAGATAAAGCACGAATGAGCCGCCGAACAATCGCTAGTGCATTACGTCCCCCCAAAGCAGACACAGGCACCTTTTATGCTTCTGCTGTGTATTTGCGATACAAATATTTTTACCAGAAACAACATGTCAGTTACAGTCAGACTCGCATTAGTTTCCGCATTAACATTTTGAAACCTGTCAAGGGTTTGAAATGAATACGGCACAAACAGAAGATTAGGAGGTAGATGATTCGTCTCATCCTTCAGTTAGACAGTTTGACAATGCAAAGCCTTTATGTAAGATGGCAAATGGGAACATAATCTTTATCATTACGCTTATGTATGTGGTAAGAAATCCAGAAATTTGTTCTCGAATAACTAGGGTCAAGAATCTGAAAGAATTAAACTGTTCTGGTGCCATTTTCACAACTCAGACACAAGCAAGAACAAAGCACTTTGTTCTGTCCACATCTAAAACTGAACCAAGAATTTGCATTAAAGCACGATTTTCCCTTTAATTTTGTCAGTTGGTTGTGTGCTCTGCTTCAAAGTGTTTTTGTGGCAGCCGAACCCCTTTAACCTAAAAGATTGACTTGAAATCCCCCTGAGACTGTTAATATATATTCACGGTTCTCTGATGTTTATTATTGGTTACATGACATGCAGGTAAACAAATGAAATATTTATTTTTTTTTGTTTTATTAATTATTAGCTATTCATCAACAAAGCACCTGCAGTTCCATCACAAACCCTAATTTGGGACACAATATGTTATGGGTCAATATATAATTGTGGGAGATTTTGAGTTTGAATAATTCTGGGAAAAAATATATTTATTTACAAAATATTATTATCTTCCCTGATAAATTATCCCTGAAATATTTTGTTTTTAGTAATTGCCAAGCTCAGGCATAATTGATTTCAGATATTTAGTTTTAAAAACAAGAAGTTTACTCATTATTTGGTCAACTATGTTACGGACAAAACCTATAAGTTTTAACTTTATGTAAATGGCAGACATTTAAAAAAATCATTACTCTTGGAAGAATATGTGTCTATTTACCTACCTTTTCAATTAAAATACCCAATTAATTAAGAAAATACACATTTTGTTCAATTGAAACCCCAAATTTCAAGTACTGAAGTAACCAGTCTGTATATTTTGTTTCCAAACTGCTTGATTCATGATAATTTTCTTGATTAAATTATGCTGAGGTATATATTTGACAGCTACTCAGTTTCTAAATATTTACTTGGAGATTAGGGAACCATTGAAATACATATATTTTTTAAAAAACATAATGGTAACTTAATTGACAGCCCAGTATCATAGTTGACAAAAGTAACATAGTTGACTGGACATGACAAAGTAGGATGATGTATTTAACAAACACAATCCTAAACTATATCAATTATTATATGTTAGCTAATCTTTTATTGCATTTAATCAAGACCTGTTGAATATTTCATGACATAAAGGAGAAATACAGACGCACATCAGTTTAAACTGTTTGTGTCAAAACTAAATTTCCTTCTCATTTAAACAGTCAGTGCCCCCAAAATGCTTAGTTCCTTTGGCATTGTGTAAGCACTGCAAGTCAAAATGTTTAGATGTTTTGTCACTATGGCAAATATCCCTCATGTCCACCTTTCAGTCTTAGTCCAGTCCTTCACTGACAATGGTTACTGTACAGTTTTTGTCTAGCTAACGGAATACAATTGTGTGTAAAACTGAAAAAAGACAGGATTTTAGGGTAAGAGTAGCCTCCAAGGTTTGACATCATATATTGCACTCATACTGCCAAGGAAATTGTAACCATTATCATTCACACACATAAAGTAACTTCCATACATCAGAGTAAAAGGAAAATGTATACAGCATAATATACTGTAATATAAACACACAAACAAAAAATAATGAAAATTATATGCAGCCTATAGTGCTGTAAATAAAGCTGGAGTTTCACAACTAACAGTTCTTCACTGGTCGCTCGTTTCCTTCCAATGCCATTATTCTCTACAATAGCGTAAAAAAGAAAACATCAAATCAGTCATACAGAAGAGTCATACACTACATTACAGACAATTACATAGGAATGTTCTATGTTCTCCACAACTTCATTATACTACTGGCCACTACTCCAGTGGTTCCAAACCTGGGGTACATGTAGCCCTATGCAGAGGTACTACAGGGGGTATTTGACAGAAAGGGGAGGGGGAAATCATCAATGACTAGACTTACTGAAATGTTACAGTAAAACCCACAGTATTACATTTACATGGGAGGCACTAATTGCAGCTCTTTGACCCTTTTTCTTATTGTATGTTATATTCTTCAAAATAAGGATTATAATGATAATTGCATCATACAGTAAGCTGCAGTTTTTAGGCAAAATGTTGAAGTCAGATAAGTCAAATACTTTCATACCTGGATTACCTGGATACACAAGTGAGGTAAAGTGGGTACTGAAGCCAAACAAGTTTGGGAACAACTGCTTAATTGTAAAAAAGTTATAATGATGGACAACCAGTAACTGACTTACATGTTACATTTTAGTCAAATTCTAGTTTCACCTGACTGTCAATTGCTGTAATAATTTATCAAATGTTCCAAGGATTCATATATGGTATTCATGGTATTATGTTCTTGACTAATTTTGACAATTGAACAAACTATTGTGCGTGTGATGACTTATACAATGAAATGACGCTGACATGTTTTGGAGCAAACAACCATTAGACTGAGAATCGACAATCAGTTTAGATCAACAAGATCTATTCACTTGGAAATTGTGCTAAATGTAGGCTACCTGTACTTAATCATTTGCAAAGATGTAGTGAGACATTGAGACATGTACTTAGACATTTGCAATTTGCAAAATGAATGAGAAATTCAATTCTGTTGTGAACAATTGCCAAGTGGTTTAGAGGTTTGTCCATGTAGTTTTGAGAATGTAATTTCTGTTTCAAGAAATGAGCCAAACCAATGGAGAAAAACTGTAAGATATGATTTGGCAATATCTTCCCACACATCTCTTTTTATTTCAACATGACATGCTGTCACGTGCTGTGGGGCAGGAATCAACCTGAGCACATCTTTTCTGCAGCAGATAATCGTGGCATTTGCCTGAAAACAAGTTTACTTTTATAATATTTATTGCAAAGTATTTTATAGTTACTGTACAATTAGAATATTAAATGAACTCCTGAAAACTATAAGAACATGTCATGAATGTCAACTATGTTACTCTTGGTCAACTAAGTTACCTTTGCAGAGTAACATAGGTGACTGGTAACCTAGTTGACATTTTTGTTGTTTTTAGGGATAAAATCAAAATGGTTGCCTAGCACCAGACACCACATGGCATTTTACGGAGAGGTTCTTCTAAATAGTATATGTACAACTGAGTTGAATTGAAATTCAAAGTTATTTATGAATTCATTGTAGTAACATTGTTGACATATGATAAGTACACATTTGCCCTAAGCACTACTTTAGGTGAAATAACTGAAAATGTGGAGGGAGAACATACCTTGGAGTCTTGCTAGTTTTCTTTTCAGGAGGAAATGACATCATGTGGAGCAGGTCATGTGATTTGAAAAACACACTCTTCCTTGAGGTGTATTTGCTATGGGTAACTTAGATGACAGCGACTTCTCGGACATATATTCAATTTGTCAATTTCTATTGAAAATGTGACATATTGCCCAAAAAGACACATTGTTCACAATTACTTCAACTTAATGTAAATAATATAATTAAAACTGTTTTTAAATAAGTTTTTTAAATGTTTTTTTAGGTAATGAGATTGTGGTTGTAATTCATTTCGGACGGTTATTTAGTTGACATTTTAGGGATATCTAGTAAATTTTTATAAATATATGATTTTTCCATAATAATTAACTATGAAATTTGTAAAGACAAGATCATGAAGAACACTGAAGACTTTTAAAATTTTATTTTAATAATCATGTTTGCGAGATAAATCTCATGGACATGAAAACTCCCTCAATTATATATTGACCCTTATGTTTAATACACTTAGGGTGCTTTCACACTTGGTTCGATTGCCTGGACCGAACCCGAGTTCGATTGCTCCCCCCTCCCCCTGCCCCCACTGGACTGTGTTCACATTATATTATTTGGGTCCGACCCGCGGTTCGTTTGCGTCATCAAACCAGCAGCTGTTTACTCCGTTGCTTAGTAACGATGGCGCAGGAGAAGGCGGCAAAATGCATAACGTTGCTCTCCTCACTTTCATATTTTTGTTTTTGAACCGTTGGTTTATAACGACACTTGCCTCTATCTGCCGCGACTGTAGTACGGAAGGTGAGCAGAAATAAGAAAGGCCACACTACAGCTCTCTGCTTGCAGCACGTCAGTCACGCTCGCTGGGAAAGTGAGTTAAACACACACACAAATACACATTTTTATCAAATAATACGGCATTAATAGCGGTTCACTTCCGCAATTTGGTAACGTTACGTTTGCATTCATATCAGAAGCGAACCGTACCGGAGTTCACTTGAACCGCACCCCAGACCACCCTTTTTAAGCGGACTCGGGTTACGGTTAGCACTTTTGGTGCGCACCCGGGTTCGATTGACGTCAGAGTTCGGTACGTTTGGATGATGTGAACACGGTCTTCTGAACTCGGGTGCGCACCCGCGAACCGTACCCGAGTCCGCTTAAAAAGGGTGGTCTGGGGTGCGGTTCAAGTGAACTCCGGTACGGTTCGCTTGTGATATGAATGCAAACGTACCAAATTGCGGAAGTGAACCGCTATTAATGCCGTATTATTTGATAAATATGTGAGTTTGTGTGTGTTTCACTCACTTTCCCGATGATCGTGAGTCACGTGCTGCAAACAGAGAGCTGTAGCGTCGCTTTTCTCATTTCTGCTCACCTTCAGCATTGTACATTCGCGGCAGATAGACGCAAGAGGCGTTATGAACAAAACCAACGGTTCAAAAACAAAAATATAAAAGTGAGGAGAGCAACGTTATGCATTTCGCCGCCTTCTCCTGTGCCATCGTTACTAAGCAACGTAGTAAACAGCTGCTGGTTTGATGACGCAAACGAACCGCGGGTCGGACCCAAATAATATAATGTGAACACAGTCCAGTGGGCGCAGGGGGAGGGGGGAGCAATCGAACTCGGGTTCGGTCCAGGCAATCGAACCAACTGTGAAAGCACCCTTAATGTGGTTGATAACAAATAATGGAATATATTTTTCTTCATCTTTGTACTTTTATATCAGTGTGGTACAAAATAATCCTATTCAAATCTATGTGATATGATAGCCAGAATGCAATACCTAAAATGTGTAAAATAATAAAGTAGATTGCTAACTACTATTATTGTTATACAATTTGTAATCAGTTAACAGACTACAGTTTGTAAATAAAACAAAGATTATTGGAGTATATTTTCCAAGAAAATACTATTTCAGAGTTTCTACTTCAAAGTTTCACACTTTGTAATTATTGTGAAATTACAAAGTATTGTGAAATATTGTGAAATGTTTTATATTATATGTATTTTATGTATCATTTTAAAATTATTATTATTATAATTATTTTATTATTCCCCCAGTCAGGTTCTATGCGGATCTTTTTTTTTTAAATCAAAGTGAAAATCAATTTGTGAGAAAGAAAGAAAGAAAGAAAGAAAGAAAGAAAGAAAGAAAGAAAGAAAGAAAGAAAAAGAAAGAAACTGAACCATTTCATAAATAACGTGTTTTCCAGTGCGGTGGTCCTGGATGGGAAGATATATGCGACCGGTGGCATCGTGAGCAGCGAGGGCCCTGCGCTGGGAACCATGGAGGCCTTCGACCCCTGTGCCAACATGTGGACGCTGCAGCAGAGCCTGCCTTGCCCACTCTTTAGACACGGCTGCGTGGTTATTAAGAAGTACATTCAGAGCGGGTGACACTGACGCAGGCGAACATGACCTCACCGCCTCTAGCACACCGGACACCCACTTTCCACATGCCCAAGATTATGTGCTGATACAGAAGCCTCGCTCACTTTCTGACACCCACTCAGATGAAGCTAATCTTCTCTGCGGGGTGCAAACAGGCCTTTGTGTAATATAGCGCACCTGACAGAGCTGCCGTTGATGTGTTTCGTGGCTCTAGCCTTAATGCTCTGTGGCCATTGGAACTGAACCATTTTACCTTTCTACATAATTCCTTTTTATTTCTGTTTACAAATTTCTGTAGCATATTTTGCATTGCTACCATTTTAATTGTTTGCATAATGTTTGTTTCTTTTTTCTTTAAGCAATACTGTATAATGACACCATTTGGTTTCTTTAACTCGTGTAATGGTTCACTCAGTTGTATCACTATTTCATCATATCAGATTCACAAGCAATTTTTAATAAAGTAGGGGAGCAAAGGGATAAAGTGCTTCTCTAAAAGTGCACTAAAACCTCATTTGACCCTTTGATAAGCTCCGCCTGCCTTAGTTACTTTTGCTCACTCAGACAAACTTGACAAGAATGGTGCGATGAGCTGGTAAAATGGATTGGATATTATTCTTACACTGGCTGGAATGAAGTGTGACAGAGGATCTTTTATCTGACGTTTGGATTCGAAACTGATAAATTACGCAGTAACGTGATTAAAAACTGCAGAGACTGAACAGAGACTGCCAAATGCTTCTCACAGTCACTGAAAAGAGAAAAGCAATTATGGCTTATCACATTAGTGTAAGTGAACAGAACTGCTTTCGCCAATATGACCAGAATCAATATATGAAATGACATTTAAGTTAGAAACATGCCGTTATATTGGAGCAGCGATACACTGAAAAAAAAAAAAAAAAAAGATTCATGATTAGTATTTTGACTTGTTTTCCAGTTTAAATAATTACAAATATTTGAAACCAGATAAATTCACTAAAGAAGCAAAATCTGCCAGTGACAGACAGAACACATATATTTACATATATTCAAATGTAATATCTTATTCAGTGTTGCTTCTTAAGTAGATTTATCTTGTTTTCAGGTTTATTAGACATGACTTTTAAACTTTTAAAGTAAAAAAAAAAAAAAAAAAAAAAAAAATCAAAATGAAAAACTTAATATTATTTTTGGCAGTTTTTTTTTTTTTTTTTTTTAATTCCTATGTTGATTTGGGAATAAGAGCTTCATTTATTATTTAATATGAGTTTATTTAATTATTTGAAAGTGCATTTAAAAATTCAAACAATTACATTAGTATGGAACAAAATCTTGTCTGATAATATGGTACATGACAACAATTACTAAGGTAGAGCTGGCGAGGGGTCAATTAAAACCAGGCCTGGAGAGAATCTGTTTTTAGGGAAGGTGGGGAATCTGTGGAATGAATGCAATCAACACCTCCCCTTCAACCACCAGGCTCCATTATACTTTAAAAAATGTAGATGTATGTGAGGCAGATTCTATCTAAGCCTGATTGTAACTCACATGTGCACAAGTTTAACTTGATATTAGTTTTATAATAAGATATGAGTCAAACACAGAAGAGTTTATTTATATGAGATGTGTAAAGACCTTCCCTTAACAGGAGAAGATGGCTTTTGAGTCTCTGCTCTTTCTAACACCATCCACCGTAAGACCTTTATTTGGGGGCATCTTGGACCAGAAGGTGAAAGTGGGCTTGATCACCTTGACATGGGCTGATATGGCATTTGTAGCTTGATTTTCTTTTCTTTTCTTTTCTTTTCTTTTCTTTTCTTTTCTTTTCTTTTCTTTTCTTTTCTTTTCTTTTCTTTTCTTTGGAACGTTTCACTCTTTTCTTGCACGCAGCCAAAGCACAAAACATTTGAGAGAACAGGAAGTGTTTGCCTTCATTTCCTCTGCATTGCCAAACCACCAAGTGGTGAAACACGCTGTCTGACAGGGAGGGCGATTCTCTGTACACGAAAGTAACAAAAGTTTATTTTAGGAACTTTACATGTCAAACTGTTTCTAGACAAAATGTATAGTATGTTAAAGAAATGTTATGTACAAAACACAAGCTGTTATCGTTTGAATTAATGATTGTGTTTCATCATTAATTAAAACAATAACATATTCAAAATACAATGTTCATTCGTAATGAAAATCACTGGTCTGGTTTATTTTGACTATATAAGAGAGCAAATAAGCATTGTGATTGGGAATCAAGGTATGCTGTTACTTTATGTGATGATACTTACAATTTACACCTGTTTGATGATAAAACAGAAGAAGATACTACAGACGCATGTTGAATAAGGCCATATCTAGAGACAGAGATATCACAGTGGACTCATTTCAGACGATAAACACTTTGCAACCACTTAAGGTTGTGTTTCCTATAGAACGACATAGATCGCTGCTTAATTACCATAGTACGATGCATCATTGAAGAAATCATCTACTGTAGCCAAAGTCCCTTTAAGACAAGTCATTTCACTCGGCGGCCATCTTTGAAATGCCTCTCGGGCATCCTGGGCGTCATACAGTCTTTGAATGGGGAAACATAAAATTCTCCAAAACTGTTCGCCAACCTTACGATTAAATTTCATATTTGAAATCACCAATGAAATCTAACAACAACTGGCTCATAAATTTAGTTTCTAAACACTCAAATCATGACAAAAAAAATATATATATATTTTCCAGGCTGGATCAAGCTAATGCGCATGCGCATTAGTCTGACTGTTTCTATAGAAACCGGTGATTCTAACGGCCGCTGAAGTGATGCGATGACTTTACCAGTCGGCGATTGGCTCTTATTTAGAAGGCGGGACTTATTCCGCCATATTGCGCGTTACACTTTCTCCCATTCAAAACAATACTAGTAACACGTCTTGTGTTATTCTATAGTCTTTGCTGTAGCTAATCACGACTGTTTCCTGAAACCGTTGCTGCGTCCCATTTCTCCTACTTATACTACGAACAAAAAGTAGGTACTACTTTTAGGTAAAAGTAGGTAAAAGTACATTCTTTTGAGTGTGTAGGAGAATAGTAGGCAAACTTTGGGACATACTACTCTGTCATATCCTCTTTAACGGACCGTTAGTGTTTGTGCATCTTTAAACTGCCCTGTCAATCATTTTGTCATAGTTACAGTAAAATCTTCTACACTCAGTTTAATTTAATTTCCTACCACATCAGAGAGAAATGTAGTAGCACATTGATCTGCCAGTCATGGGTCTTCTCTCACACTCCTCATGTGTTTGCATAGTGATGCATTTAGAGGTTAATGACCAAATGTTCTTTACGAAATGACCAAATCTTTGCAAAAGTTCACAATGCTGTTGCAGATGAAATATTATGTGGATAACATTGAATAAATATATTTCCGTCATGTTAGATACTGAATATTAATCACTTAAACCGAAACACATCGAAACACCTTGGCAACCATCCATAACACCCCAGCATGGTGGTGGTGAGTTTTTCACAGGTAAACATCACTTATTGTATTCAGAAAATGAATGTGTAGAATTTAATAAGGCCATATCCAGAAACCGGAAATTTCTCAGTGGACCCTTTTCAAGTGATACACACCTAGCAACCACATAGCAACACCTTGGCAACCATCCATAACAGAATGGATATTCAACACACCCTAGAATGGTGGCGGTGAGTTATACATGGGTAAGCATCAATCACGTTGTGTTCAGAAAATGTAGACGTGTAGAATATTTTTGCCGCAGTAAATTGTGATTGACTTTCACTGGTGCATGAGGCACCTTTCAGAACATTAGAGGTGAAAGTAAATTCCTCTGCCGTCTATCTGATAATATTATAAGTTTTGATTATTATGATAATGTAGGATAGTCTTATCATCACCACAGATGTATTATATTGGCTTATGCCCTTAAGCCGCCACGTTGCATGAATAAAAATTTGCTGTTGGCTTTGTGCCATCTTTTCACATTCTCCAAATGTTCCCTTCCAATATTTACTGATGTGGAACAGTTCATTTCCTCTTTGCTGCTGTAGCAGCCTCCCTCCCTTAATTCTAGCCCAACGCCTGCTGTCTAAATGGCATTAAAAAAGCTGAGCCGTGTGACTCTGTTCTGGCAGAATCTGTAAACGCACACGGCATCTTCCAGCCTCTGCACCTGTCTACCTCCATCTCTTGCCACTAGCCGGTGGGCCCCTCCTTCAGATAATATATCAGCATCCCATCCATCAAAATCAGTTACCCAACCCCTTCTGGCATTTAAATAAACTAGGCCACCGTTCCTGGTTCTCATATCCTGTGGGTATGTTCACCGCCTGCAAACTCTGCAAACTGTTTGGGAAGCGTGTTATTGTGTTCTGATGTGGACCGACACGTCTGGTTTCATGTTAAACCTCTTTAACAGATCAGGACAGTGTTAAAAACAGGTACAAAACTGGAAAAAAAAAAGTTTTGAAATGATCTCTCGCTCATAGGATCACTTTCCAGACAATTTCATGGTGTAATGCCACCTTAACAATAGCATGATTTTTTGATTTGTTTTGTTCTGATGGCTTAACTGCTGCACAGAAAATCATGAAGTTGATGTTTATAATATCTTCATGCCTAATCACATTTATCCGATTAAAGCTACTTTATTTTTCAGATTTAATTTTTATTTAACAAACATTTTATCCAAAGTGGCTTACAAATAAAAGCAAAATGATTCTTTTTCTGTCCATTAAAAATACTTTAGTTTCCTAGTAAAACATCTGATGGCTGAACCCCATGTACATCAGAATGTAATGATTTATAATATTTTATTTCATTTACAACAGGTTTGTGTTTGAGATGTATGGTAAATGGGAAATTTGCTGTTTATCATTTATTTAACAGTGTATTGCCAGTGTTTGTTGAACCCCAGCATTGATGATCCAGTCTCAACATGAGCTCTGGTCCTAGAGGCAGAATTCTGCCTACGCACAATTGTTGACAATATTCTTACCTCATTTACTACAGAGAAAATGAACATACAGGCCTCTTTTTTTGTCCTGGGGTTCTCATATATTTTAACTTTAGCTTTTCATAAACTTTCTTCATAACTGTGTGTATGTGTGTGTGTGTGCGTGTGTGTGTGTGTGTGTGTGTGTGTGTGTGCGCGTGTGTGTGTGTTTTTTGTGATTTATGAGGACACAAATTTGTATAATGACATGGGTATTACAACTGGTATTATGACGTAAACATGAAAAATGAGGTTTCATGAGTCCTCATATTTAAAATAGCTTTAAAACATACTAAACAATGTTTTATTAAAAATGTAAAAATGCAGTATGTTTTCTGTGATGGTTTAGGAGTAGGGGTAGTGTAGGAGGATAGAATGTACAGTTTTTACAGTATAAAAACCATTATGCCTATAGAATGTTCTCACACGTTTCTGTGATGGGTATAGGCAGGGCCATCCCCCTTGGTCCGTTTGCAATCACGTTTGCCGTGGGGCCCCCTCAAGTGTGGGGCACTGGTCGCACCGCCCTAAGGACGGCCCTAGGTATAGGGTGGGGGTTGGGTTAGGCCATAGAAAATATCATTAACCTGATGTAAAATCAATGCAAGTCTATGCAATGTGTAACGATCAGCCCATTAGGTCGATTTTACATGATTTTACATCAGTCACATGACAGGCAGACCCATACACATTTAAAGACATACACAAATTAAAATACATAAGAGGAATAAAATGACTAAGACAACATTTAACCCAATTAAAACTCAAATATACATAAAACCACCATGTTATATATATATTGAGCAGATAAAACACGTGTCAGTGTGTGACAGTGTCACATAGTCCCCCCCAACCCCCCCACCCCCCTTAGCCTTCGGTACCCCAGGGAAGAAACTAGTCCTTAAAAGGAACTGCCGGCAATTGTCCATATAGTGGGTATCCTTTCGAATGTGTGTCTTAAAATGTCTTTGAAATAAATTAGGTAAAACTAGGCCCTACCACAGAGGCACTAGTCTGCCAGAGGAATCTATGGGAACACTAGAGAGAGGTGGGATCAGATACAAGCCTGGATGTCCTTGGGTCGGTGACACCATTCCTCCCAAGGTCCTGAAGCATCCAGCCTTCCTGGCACGCCACTCCCCACGGCATTTCCTCCTATCCGGCTTGTGGGTCTCTTTGGTGGATGAGGATGTTGAAGATGATGAACAGTGATGATGCTAATTGTGAGGTGGTTCGCAGCTAGGGTTGATGACGGCACACTCCTTGGTTTCCACACCACACGACTTGCAGTCGCTGACGAATCTCCAGGTGTCGCTGCGGATCATGGGCCACCAGGCAACCTCCAGGATCCTCAGAAGGGTCTTCAGCCGCCCATGGTGTCTCTCTGGGGTCTTTCGATGGAAGTGCTGTATTGTCTGCTGGATCAGGGCCTTGGGGACGATGAGCTGGATCTTTATGTTGCCGTCCCCCTTCTGGATCTGGCGATACAGCACGCCTTGGTGGTCCCGCACTTCGATCTCATCGGTCGGTGGAGTGGAGGGAGAGATGGAAAGTCTCTGGAGAGTGTCGTCATGGTTGCTCTGTTTACTGTCCGTGTAGTGGTTGAGGCAGTGGGATCATTGGTCGGAGGAAAGCCAGGGGTCGACACGGGAGGCACTGGGCTGGTCGTCGCAGTGGGAGGGGAGATGGCGGTTCCTGGATCCTTTGATTGCTCCAGCTGTTTCGCCCATTTCTTGTCTCTCCTTTTAAAACAGTCGATGACTTCTCGCTCCAGTGTAACCACGGCATCCTTTATAGATTCCTCCATTTTGTCAAATTTAAAATCCACAGCCTCTCTAAAATACAGTTCATGGTTAAGATTACTTTCAACAGAGTCTTTAAAATCCTTCTCCAGTTTTAAAACAATATTTTTAAGAGCAGCCACCTCAGCACGAAGCTGTACACATTCACAATTATGTAAAACCCATTCATCATTAAAACCAGCAGATGTATTAAAAGAAGCAGCATTAACTTGGTTTGTCGTCATCTTAAAACACTCTTCTCAACACAGCTTTTAAAATCTTTAAACATTCCCTCTTACGGGCCACCATATGTAACGATCGGCCCAATAGGTCGATTTTACATGAGTCAAAATGGGGTCAGATTAAACTGTGTGAGAGGTTTGGAGTGTTTAAAAAGATGAGACAGACAACAGAAATTAATAAATAAAGTGTATTTACAATTTCCACTTGGAACTTAAAACAACACAATAAAACTAGAATAACTTAGGCTGTTAAAAGTGTGGAGTCCATACCCTAAAACAGTCCATAAGAATCCTAGTGTGATGTAAGTCCTAATGTGAAAGTGTCCACTGGTAGTGATGGGACATTTGAATCGAGGCTTCGGAGCTTGTGTCGAGCATAAATGGGCGTGCCAGTTGAAGCGTCGATTTGAGGCTTGTGTTGGGAATGTAGAAATCACGTGACCGATGACAAACGAGGCCTCGGTTTGTGTGGAATACGTCATCGGTTCGGTTTAAGTGTCGCTTCCAGATAAAGGGGTTTCGAAACACACGCCACCTTGTGGGTGTTTCAGGAGTAGTAGAACCAGTAGTAGTAGTAGAGTGTCGGAGAGTCAGAGTTAAAGAGTTCGGTCATTGTTGTTATTGTATTATTAGAGCTATATTATTACATTATATTAATTAATATATGGTATAATTTATGAATAATTAATTATCTGTTTGTGTGTGTGTGTGTGTGTGTGTCTGAGCCAGTTGTCTCTGCACAAGTAAAGTCAGACAGAGAAGATACATATTTTATTTTATAACCAGGCAATGCACAAATGTCTGTTCAGGTCTTAGGCTCAGGATTAATTTTGTCTGCTATTTCTTTGCACAGTAGCTAGGTGTCACTAGTGAGCAATGCTGAATGAAGCTTCGGGTAATGAACCTTTTGGTGAAGCAATGGGTTGCAAAGCCTCAGTGCTTCATGAGTATGGCGGGCCGGAAGGTCCAAAAATATGGCTACCGACTTGTCGCGGGAATTCACTATTCAATTGCCAGTAGCCACTGCATTTACCACTGATAGGCCGGCGGTGCATCTGTATACACACTCTCCTCACGCAGCGAACGACTCGCTTTCCTCACGCAGCTGACCACTGACTCTCCTCAGCTGGCGACTCACTTTCCTCACGCAGTGAACGACTCACTTTCCTCACGCAGCCGGCAACTCACTTTCCGCAGCCGGCGACTCACTTTCCTCACACAGCAATTGACTCTCCTCACATTTCTTTTCAAATACTGTGATGGTGCAATAATAACTAACTACATCTAGTAAAGTTTATCATTTTTTGTGTTGTAATTGTAATTTATTCTGAAGCAATATTCCCATCAGTGTTCTGTAAACTGTTGTTAAGATGTAAACTGTTAATCATCAGATTTGTATATGCTCCTTTAAAGGGATAGGTCAATCAAAAATAAAAATTCTGTCATCCTTGCTTTACCTTCTAGTTGTTCCGAACCTGTATGAGTTTCTTTCTTCTGCAAAATAAAAATATATTTTGAATGTCAGTAAACAGACAGCTGACTGTAGCGTCAACGGTCTTCAAAATATCATCCTTTTTAGTTCAACAGAAGAAAGAAACTCATAGGTTTGTGTGATGTATCTATTTGATTAAACACACATGAAACCGCATGGCTGATTCTCTGGTCACTTTTTTACTAACTAAAACTTTCCACAAGCGTGCCAAGCGCGTTTCCACGAGACCTCCCCTTAGCTACGGAATCTCAACTGGGTCAAATGCAAAACAGCGAGCATTCAATATATCACATTTACCCCCCCTTTTAAACAAAGGTACATTCAGCTTCACCGGAACCTGCAAAAAGCAAACCACAACAAAATTATTACTGTTTCTACCAACAACATAATACTAACAACCATTTTTTTTCTTTTCATTTCGGATAACAGAAACATACCAGGGCTACATTTTACGATAATAACAGTCCTAACTGTAACTATTGCAAAAGCGTCTGCTTCATGTATTACAAGTCCAAACGTTTAGGTGGTTTACTAATTCTGGAAGAGCGACGTGGACTCAGAGTAACCCCTGTAACCCCTACACAGTCCCTTTGAGAAAACTCAGAAACTGCTTGTTTCTCCTCTTCTGGTTCACTGGGTTGACAAGAAGTGTCCATCTCTGAGCAATCGGTCTCTTTAACAAGTTCATCCCCAACAAACCTGGGTCTCAGCTGATCACCATGTCTCCTGAAAGTGACATCAGAGTCTCGTCCCTGAACTTTGTAAGACACTGGCCCAGTTTGCTTTACTATCAGTCCTGGAACCCATTTGTTCCCTCCTCCTGTGGTGTTACGAAGGTAAACCGCATCTTTTTCAGAGAAAGACCTCTCCACCGCTCGTTGGTCATGGTAGAACTTTTGCATATACTGCTTCCTGCGAACAGTAACAGCCACATCTGGATGAACAAAATCCAGACGAGTGTGCACGTGGCGATTAAGGAAAAGATCCGCTGGTGATTGGCCAGTAGTACAGTTTGGAGTAGTGCGATACTGCATCAGGAAAAGCGAGATCTTATCTTCCAAGTCCATTGTCAAACGAGCAAGTTTCTTTATTCCGCTTTTAAATGTCTGCACATACCTTTCTGCCAGACCGTTGGTAGCAGGATGACCAGGAGCACTCGTTGAATGGAGAATACCATTTTGCTGCATGAAGTTTTTGAACTCCACAGATGTAAATTGTGTTCCATTGTCTGTAACAATGTGCTCTGGCAGCCCGTATGCTGCGAACAACCTCCTTAGTCTTGTGACGGTCGCTTGTGAGGTGAGGCTGGCCATTTTGAACACCTCCAACCACTTTGAATACGCATCCACAAGTATCATGAATGTGTGTCCCTGGAAAGGTCCAGCAAAGTCTATGTGTAGTCTTTTCCAGCTTTGACCTGGAAATTCCCAAGGGTGTAATGGAACTTGACGTGGTGCTTTTTGTTCCATCTGACAAGACTCACATGCCCTGCTAAACTGTTCCAGATCTGCATCTACTTTAGGCCACCACACATACTTGCGCGTGAGAGCTTTCATCTTAACTATCCCTGGATGACCCACATACACTTCTTTCAGCACAATTTTTCTCAGTCTATCCGGAATTATCACTCTGGTGCCCCAGAGCACACATCCTCTCTCTGCAGACAATTCATTTCTGCGTGAGTGATAAGCTTTCAAACTCTCGTCCACATCCATTGGCCAACCCTCCATTGCATACTTCAGGACTTTGGATAACACCTTGTCTCGGCGTGTTACACGTGCCACCTGATCTGCATTCAGAGGAGCTTGTTCAAGATGTTCGGCGATTAAAGCATGAATATCCTCGGACACAGCCGCGGTGCCTACATCCGTCGTGTCAGGTAAGGGAACCCGTGAAAGACCATCCACATTGCTGTGTTTCTCGGAAGGACAGTACTCAATATGGTAATCATAAGCTGCAAGAATGATCGCCCACCTCTGAATCCTGGCCGTCGCCATGGTGGGTAGACTTTTATGTTCACCGAACAAAGTCAACAGAGGTTTATGGTCAGTTACCATCTTGAACTTCCTTCCCCACAGATATTGATGAAACTCCAAAAATGAGTGCCAGTCCCTCTTTCTCAATTTGAGAGTACTTTTCCTCAGCAGGCGCAAGAGTTCGTGAGGCATAAGCCACTTGACGTTCCTCTCCAGTGGGCATGGTGTGTTGCAGAACCGCTCCAATCCCATATGCAGACGAATCGCAGGCTAAGGTAAGTGGAAGACTTGGATCATAATGCACCAGAACGCTTTCATCCGTCAGCAAATCTTTGCATTTTTTAAACGCTCTTTGCTCTGACTGTTTCCATTCCCAGGTTACATTATCTCTCAACAGCCTGTAGAGAGGGGCTGCCATTGTACTTTGGTTGGGCAACAAACGTCCATAGCAATTGACTAAACCCAGAAATGCTCTCAGCTCCTTCACACAGGTAGGTGCTGGTGCATCCTTGATTGCAGCAACTTTGTCAGGAGATGGATGAAGGCCCTTACTGTCAAACACAAATCGTAGATATTCAATTTGCGTCTTGCCAAACTCGCATTTTGATTTCTTCACTCGCAAGCCGTTTCCTTGAGTCTTTGCAACACTGCCTGTAGCCGCAGCAGATGTTCATGTTCTGTTCTTCCAGTGACCAGCAGGTCATCAAGGTAAACGACAACATCAAGATCTTTCATGATGTTCTCCATAATTCTTTGAAAAATCGAGGGTGCTGAGCTGACACCAAATGGTAGTCTATTATAGACAAATAATCCTCTGTGTGTGTTAATGGTCAACAGCTGTTTGGACTCATCATCTAAAAGAACCTGCTGGTACGCTGAAGCTAGGTCTATTTTAGAAAACACAGTTCCTCCACTCAGAGTAGCCATCAACTCCTCAATCCGGGGTAATGGGTACGTTTCTGTAGTAGCTGCTTGATTCACGGTCAATTTATAGTCTCCACACAGTCTTATGGTTTTGTCTTTTTTTATCACTGGCACAATGGGTGCTGCCCATTCACTGTGTTTTACAGGTGTGATTATGCCAGCCTTCTCCAGTCTGTCCAATTCTGCATCAACTTGAGCCTTCATGGAAAAAGGCAGTGGGCGAGCTTTCCAAAAAGTGGGGAAATTTCAGGATTCACCAGTATCTTTGCCTTAATCCCACTAAGTGTGCCTAGTTCCTCTTTGAACACCTCTGGACACGAATCTAGCACCTCTTGCAGTGTCTTGGATTGATGCACTTGACTGACATTTTTAATTTTTCTCCAATTCAAGGTAAGTCTTTGTAGCCAATTTCTGCCACACAGAGCTGGTCCCTCCCCTTTTACTACAATTAAGGGTAGCAGTACACTTTGTTCTTCGTAGCTCACTTCTGCTTTAAACTGTCCCAATACAGGCATAATCTCTCCTGTACAAGTCTTAAGTTTGACCCCTGCGACCTCTAGTGGCTCTGTTGGGAACGCAGCTTGGAACAGTTTCTCAGATATGATGCTCACGGCTGCTCCAGCATCAATTTCCATCATTATTTCCTTGCCATTTACCTTAAATGTCTCTATGAATGACTTTTTGTCCTTTTCATCACTGAACAGCGAAAACATGGGCAACTCAGCTTCATCTGCTTCCACATACTTAGTGTTTTTGACAGTAAAACGTTTGCTTTTTCCCGTTTTTCCTCTGCACGCTCTTTTAATGTGACCAATTTTTCCACAATTATGGCACTTTGCCTCCTTGAAATGACACACCTGAGGGCTGTGATCTTTGCCATGACATCTGTAACACGTCTTCCCTCTCTGATCGGAATTGCGCGCAGCTCGCGCATCCACTTTATGCACGTCCTCCTGGCGCGAGTCATACCGTCTCAGCTGCTGTGTGTCTTTTTCCGCCGTCTCCATACTCAATGCGATCTCAAACGCACGTGCAAACGTCAGATTCGATTCTGACAACAGTCGTCGTTGGCAGGCCTCATTGCGGATTCCACTTACAAAACGGTCACGCAATGCCTCGTCCAGCGTCGCACCGAACTCACATACTTCCGCGAGACCTCCCCTTAGCTACGGAATCTCAACTGGGTCAAATGCAAAACAGCGAGCATTCAATATATCACAGTTTGCAACAACTAGAAGGTAAGGCGAGGATGACAGAATTATCATTTAGGTTTAACTATCCCTTGAAATTGATTGTCGTGGCATTTTTTTTTTTTTTTTTTTACCTTTATAAACTATATCTAGTGTTTATTATAAGTCTATGATGCTGCCCACTTCACATGACAGGCAGACCCATACACATTTAAAGACACACACATTAAAATACGTAAGAGGAATAAAATGACTAAGACAACATGTAACCCAAATAAAACTCAAATATACATAAAACCATCATGTTATATATATTGAGCAGATAAAACACGTGTCTTATGTGACAGTGTCACAAATGTCTTCACTAATATAGTGTAAGATATAAAATTTACTTTTATTTTTATTTTTAGCAAGGATGTATTAAATTGATCAAAAGTGAGAGTAAAGACTTTTACATTGTTACAAAAGATTTTTAATAAATCTGTTTTTTGTTTTTTTTACTTTATATTCATCAAAGAATCCAGGTAAAAAAAAAAAAATCATTTCACATTCCACAAAAATATGAAGCAGCACAACTTTTTTCAACATTGATAATAATAAGAAATGTTCCTTATGCATCATTTCAGCATATTAGAATTATATCTGAAGGATCATGTGACTCCAAGACTGGAGTAATGATGCTGAAAATTTGGCTTTGCATCACAGGAGTAAATTACATTTTAAAATCTATTCAAATAGAAAACAATTAACTGTAATAATGTTTCATAATATTACTGTTTTTACCGTAGACCTATTTTTGACAAATGCAGCACTGGTGAGCAGTAGAGACTTTTTTTTAAAAAATAAAAAAATAAATAAATAAATTTTGATCGGTAGTATGTATATGCAGGTCTGTATACTGTTATGATAGTTTAATGTTACGTTTTTTGTCATTTTTGACTTGAAAGCATCGTTGTGAACATCTCTATCTGACATCTCTTTTAGTGCTCCATGAGGGTAAGTGAAAATTATTATAGTTTCTGAACCAACTATTTATAGATGGCCTTCTTTTTGACTGTGTATGTTTACCACTTGCAAAATGGACTCGAAGATAAAGATACAATGTTGTTCATTGAAGATAAAAGCGAGTAAACACTCCAGTGAACTGCCTGTCTTTGATTAACTAAATGTGTTTTAAACTATTGACCTCAGACTGCTAAAGCTACGATTTCATTTGCTGAGTAAACAGCTCTGAAGCACGTTACCGCCTCTGAAGAGATGAAGGAAATTACCCTTCCTCATTTAGCAGCTCTGCCTCTGATTAAAGCGGAGGAGGTCCGGTCAGCCACTCAAGAAAGAGCTGCGCGAGTAAATTATACGTCGCTGGCTCTCGTCGTCAATGGATCTTGAGTAGATGGCTATTTGCTGTCAACAATTTCAGGCTTAAAAATGATGTTTTACTGTGTACATTTCCATCTCAGAAGCATCCTTTCATTAGTTTTCCATTAGCAGTAAAGGCAGGCAGTTATCAAGGGGGAATAAGAACGCTTCTGTTTTTTGTCACTGTCTTGGCTAAACACCGATGCTCTTGAGAAACGGATTCGATGACCTTCAGCTGAGCATCAGAATTGCTGGAGTATAATGGAAATGTGATGTCAGATGAGGGAGTCTGTAATGTGTTCTGTGTGTATCCCCAACTAACAAAAAATATAAAAACATTTTGCTAACGATCCCATCCGAAGTTATGAAAACATTATTTCTGAATGTTTTTAGATCGTCAAAAATTATAATTCATATAACATAAATACAATAAATAATTAGCAGAAAAAGATTTTGTCAGCCACATTGTACTTTTACACTTCCCTGGTGATAAACACGATCTGCTGCCAAAACAAAAACACAGTTTTCATGGAAAAACAGCTTAGGCCTGGTTTCACAGACAGGGCTTAGAGTAAGGCCTTAGTTCAATTAGGGCATTTAAGTAGCTTTTATAAACGTGTCTTGAACATGGGGGGTAGTGGTTCAACGGATCACAAAACTCACGGTTCGGATCACATCACGGTTATGAAGTCACGGATCGGATCATTTTTCGGATCAGCAAAAAATAAATAAATAAAAAAATAATAATAATAATTAGGGGCCGGGGAGGTAACTTAACTTTGCATTTATTACTTAGCCCACTTTAACTACTCTGATACCACAGCAGAAACTACAAGCCTAACTAATACATTATTAAAGGCATGTGAACAGACTGTAAAAAGGACAAATACTGTACACCAATTACAAGCACAGATAAATACAACATAAAGTTACAAATAAAATATGAGTTCTAACTGTAGTATTAATTTCCATGTACAGAAATGTAATAATTAAATATAAAATGAAACTGTTCACTGTGTAAATGTAATGTAATATAGATTAATCTTTGTTAAAGCTGTGTTTTGTTGTTTGATTTACATGACAGACAACAGCAGGTATTTTTAGGTTGCTGTCACTTTAAGAGTAAGACTCCATGCACGCGCACATCCGATAGATACACATCCGATTCCGAATTCTCACCTCGTTCAATTAAGACATAACCAAATGTGTTTTCGAGAATACTTTATTATTTTGACTGACATAATGCGTGTATGTGACCATCCAAGTGCATTGAGGACGCGAAAGAGAAATTAATTTAGAGTTTAAGAGCTATCTGGAACGCGCCTCTGTCTCTTTCTCGCTCTCTGTGCGCGCGAGCCTTGTATGCGCGTCTGCGCGTACCGATAACAGCGCTGCGTGCGATACCGAATTAAATCCTCTTTTTCCTCTTCTAGCGCTGGAATGGTTTTATATCTATTTAATGTGTGAAATAGCGAGACAAAACACGTTCAAATTATAACCTGTTCACTCTATTGCGGTGAAACTTGCAAATGATCCGTGAATCACATGCGTCCCAAACCGTGGGGCTTGATCCGAACGGATCACGGATCAACAACGATCCGTTTAACCACTAATGGGGGGAATGTATTGATGTACATAAGCACATATTAATTCCTTATTCGGCATGACCTTATTCTACATTCATAACAACCTTAATGTTTTGAAGCGACGAGAATACTTTTTGTGTGCAAAAGCAAAACAAAAATAATGACTTTATTCAACAATTTGAACTGTAGTGAACTCAGTGCAGGCTTCCTTGTTTATGTCCAAATGACTATTTTAATCATGTTTTCAACTACCTTTCTGGACATCAAAAAGTGCAATGACGTTGCTGCCTAATGTGTGGATCAGATACCCTCAGATTTCATCAAAAATATCTGTGTTCTGAAGATGAACTAAGATCTTACGGGTTTGAAATGACATAATGCTGAGTTCTTATTGACAGAGAATTGGGCATTTTTGGGTGAACTAACCCTTTAATGTACTAAAACTGTTGCTTTGGAAGATCTTTTTCACATTATTGATCACTATGCAAACAGGTGAGCACATAATGTAAATGCAAACTGCAAAATTCATCCTTTTAATAGAAAACTTCTTTAAAGAAAAGGCCTAAAATGGCGTAATGTACTAAAGCAGTGCCCTTGGCAGACCAAATGTGCACTTTACTGATAATGAAAACTATTTACAGACAGATGGATGAACCCTAAATCTAAATGCAAATTGCAAAGCTGTTTTTTCAGCTGTTTTCCTATGGGGAATCTATATGGAGAGAAAAAGTTTACAATCAAGTGCACACAACATTTTACATAATCATAGTCTAAGTGAGTCAGTTACAAAATATGATTGCAACACTTTATTCTCACTAGCCAAACAATGGATGAAAGGTAGAACAACAACAACAAAAAAGAAGAAACCAAAAATGAAGCATCAGCGTTAGTTCAGGCAGGCCTCGTAGTCAAGCTCCGCTATCAGCTGATTCTCAAATTCCAACCCCACCCATATCAGCTGATCCAATTTCTATGGACTCCATTGACAACTCTTAAATAAGGCGCATTACTTAAACGCAGCTTCCGTCTCTTTGCCTGCTGGGCTGCTTCCACTGCAAGCTGCTTGCAATTAATCAAGATAAGTGAACCGGTCTTTTTTTTTAATGCTCTATCACTATCGTTTTCGGGTGGTCTGCTTTATCAGTTTAATATGATGTAACACTACGAGAGTTTTATTTCACGTGTCAGTGAGCAGTCTGTTTTTATATTCAAGAGTGATTTACTAAAGAGCTAGCAATGAGATTTGCTTTTTATTCAGAGACGAGTTTTACTGAACTTTATTAAAGGAAGAGGCTTTTCGCGTTGTATTCGCATATCAAACGAAGCTACAGCATCACAGATCTGTTCGGCAGGATGTATAACAGATTCAGACTGTTCGCGAATATCACCAGCAATAGATCGCCAGCAGATTTTGTGGTTAAGTAGAAGCTGTTTGCACCTTATGATTAAAAATAATGTATTCACCTATTTACATAGGAAGTACGCAAGCAGCTGCATTTAGGCTATTATATCTGGGCATACAATTTAATAAATATGGGACGAACAGCGATTTATATGATGACATATTCGTCTGCATTGTGACTCACTGCTGTCAGGTAATATTATTTTTGCCGAGTGTGCCGAGGCAATTCCAGGTTCTCAACGAAGCAAGAGCACAGTTGATGATGTAATCATATCATTTGGCAAACGTTTTACTGGTTCTTTGGCTCTGGAGGATGTTTCGTTTGTAATCATCAGGTTCATTATCATGCAGTCACTTACTGCTAAAACGTGGTGTTTTTGCTTTTAAACAGAAATGGGAGGTTTATTGTATATAGGCCGTAGTGATAGTATGTTATACCGGGACTCCGAAGCTCCGTTGCAGTTTTCAAAGCACTATCACGACAAAAGCTATAGATATAGGGACTTTTATCACACGCTGTGCCGCAATACCACGTGATTGACTGACGTTTTGAAGCTTCGAACGTCATGCTAGCCTGGGTGCCAGCCCGAACCCCGCCCACAACATTTTTTGGACGGAAGTTCAGTCTGGACTCGATCCATTGTGGAGTATTTATGCTCGGCTCCCAGAAGGCCGAGCCAATCAAATTGCCAGGGCGGGCTTTAATCGATGATGGACAGGCTATCTGCGGTTACGTAACCACCCACGTCATCAAAGAGCGCTTGGGTTGAATTGGTTTTCGGCAACGATGACTGCAGCTGGAGAAGTGAGATGTTAGATTCCGCTATCATGTATGTAATAAAAGAAATCGACAGCGCATTCATTTTAAAAGACGAACAAAGAACCGCAATCAAGGCATTTGTCGATGGGAAAGATGTGTTTACCGTCCTTCCAACGGGATTCGGCAAAAGTGTAAGTACAAGTTCAACATACGTCACTTACTGCGTTGCTGATTGGTTGTAGGTCTATCCAATTGAGTGCAGAGTTTTTTTTTACTGGTTCGGTTAAGACACGCCCCATAATTCAAGTGCAATGGAGCAGTATCAGACTCACATTCTGCCTAGAATATGAGTATGACGAAGTCAGGCTAACGTCATGCAGTATCAGAAGATCAGGGCAGCTGGTTTAAAATTTGAAAATGGCGCTTTGTTCTCACGCTTTTTATACGTGGGATTAAAGGTGCTAAATAGGATAAATAGGATATTTTTCTTTATACATTTTGCAATATTACTTGAAACTGTCTTTACTAACCGATAAAAGACTATTTATTAGGTGCACTGAACTAATAATATTAATATACATCATCGGTGCATGAGGTAGGGCCTTAAAAACATCAGCCAATCATTTACACAATCATCGCGTAAACGATTGGCCCTCTGGCTTGTCAGTCACTGCCATGACGTTCCTTGTGAGAGACGTGCGCGGCTGCGTGCTCCAGTAACTTTCCACACTCCACAGGTGCTGCATGCAATGTTTTTGTCAGGAGACAGGAGTAACAACTGCAGATTACGAGTTACCTGCGGTGAGTCCAACATAGTAATCCACTAATCCACTCGTGTTCCAATACTCGTGCACGAGTTTTGGGAGGCGTTCCTTTGTTCATTCTTATGTATGCGCTCATTTCAAAAACTCGGACTAAAAGTAGGCTATAATAGAATATTAGTTTCAGAAGCTGTTGCTGTCACAGTTCCTGTGTTCCCCGGACTCCATTTCCCACAGTCCTCCTGTTCTCCACACCTGCACTCACTTCCCTCGTCATCTCCCCATCATCACTTATCGTCATCACCTGGACTTCCTCGTTTGCACTTCCTTTATATATGGACTCACTCCCTTCACTCCTTGTCTGTTCTAAATGTTATTTGATGTGTTGGATGTTGTTTCTAGCTCCTTTATGTTAATAAAGACCCATTTATTGTGGAAGTCCGTGAATGCCTCTTCTCTGCAACATCGACACGTAACAGAAGAACAGACCTTAACCGCTGGACTTCCACAATTCTAAGGATGGGTATTTTCCTTGTTCCCGTACCCCCGAAGCCTCTCAATGCAGAGGAAAGACTTTGCCGTTTGCGGCAGGGTGGCGGGCCATTGGAAAGGTATGTGGAGGAGTTTTTGGAGGTTTCTTATTTGGTGAGCTGGTCTGATGCTTGCCTTAATGCTGTTTTTCTGATGGGACTGGACAAGGAAGTTATTCGTTATAACGAACCAGCCTGTAATTTCTCCTTAGTCGATTCTCTAAATTTAAAAATTTTAAATGGTTCTAATTTTGAAGTGGATAAAATTCAAAAGAACCAGAGTCCTTGTCCAGCCCCATCAGCAGCTTATCGGGCATCACCAGCTCACCTCACCCCAGAACCCTGCACATACCGCTTCAACGGTCCTGCCCACTCCTGGCCGCTAGCCGCCGCCGAGCCCTCAGCTCCAGCCGCCGCTCCAGCCTTTCACGGGCCGCCAGAGGATGCTGGCTGGTTAATAGACTTTGTT